>NC_057798.1:379893950-380075247 GCF_018294505.1 Triticum aestivum
AGCTCGTAGAGCTGCAGGAACTCCGCGGGGTCGGCAGTGCTATCATAGCAAGGAGTTAGATCCGGCTTGAGCTTGCCCGGCCAGGCGACACTGCATAGCTCGGTGTTGAAGGGGCAGCAGCCTGCGGTGGCCACCGGAGCTCTTTGCTGACACGGGGGTTGCTCCTTGGGGTTCCCGTGCGCTGCCGCCAGGGGCAATGCAGGGTCTTGACGCGCCGGCGCAGGGATGCGGTCATGGCGTGCCGGTGCAGGGAGCACGCGAGCACCTTCTTGGGGACGAGGGATTTATTGGGAGCTCCTTTCTTGTTGCGCACGTGCTAGACGCGGTGGGTCTCGTCCAGGGGTCGAGCACCTTGGAGCCAGGGCGCCTTCTTGGGGAGGAGGTGGCAGAGGCACCTCCTGAGCTGCATCACCCACGCAGGACGGAGGGCGAGGCAGCAAGAGGGATGATGCAGGGGAGCCCCCTGCGGCACTGACGAGCTCGGTGATGCGAGCGAGCCACTCCTCATAGAAGTCGTCGACGGGACGGTAGCGCAGGAGCTCACGTGCCAGGAGAAACGCGGCATGCGCGTCCGTGGGAGCGTGACGGGCGTGCGATGACGAACCAGCTCGAGTCAGCGATGGCGTGGCGGTGCGGCCTTCCCGCTACACCGAGGGATGCAGCAACGACGCCTGCTGCTTGTTCCCCGCCGGGCCGGTGGCGGCGTGGGCGGCAGGCAACAGGGAATGATGGGGAGGCCCACCGACATGAGCCATCTGGGCGACATGGGCAGCGAGAGCAGCCCAACGCTCGGCGCGAGCTTGGCGAGCGTCAGCCATGGACACGACGAACGATCGAATGCGGAACAACAGAAGAAAGATTCCTGTGCACCCCAACCTGGCGCGCCAAATGTCAGATATCGGGTTCCGGCAAAACCCTTAAGGTTCGAACTCTGGGGTGCGCGCGAAGATCTTCCCCCTATCGATCCATGTCCGAGCTCCTCGCTGAGAATCTAAGCTAAACGATGAACAACACGAGGGACACAAGATTTATACTGGCTTAGGCAACCGTTGTGGTGTAATACCCTACTCTAGTGTGTGGTGTGGTGGATTGCCTTAGGGGCTGATGATGAACAGTACAAGGGAAGAACAGCCAAGCGAGAGGTGTTCTTGTGGTGGTGGTTGCTTGAGAAGGATTCGATCTGCTCTCGATGGCTCTGGATGAGATGAGAACTCTCTCCTCTACTATGGTGGCTATCTCTATATATAGAGGCCCTGGTCCTCTTCCCAAATATTGAGCGGGAAGGGCGCCCACAACGGCCATTTTGAAGGGGAACATCTAGTACAAGTTATCCTGACTAAAGTTGGTCTTCGGCTGCGAAAGGCACTAGCGATGACGCCGTCTTGGGCTCCACGGTGACCTCCGTCCTGCCGCTCTGCAGGTCTTGGTCTCTTTGCACTGAAATGGTAACCTTTGCTTGATGCCTCCATACTCCACGCCTGTGCTTGTCCCCTTTGCACCAAAGAGGAAACAAGGACACTGCACAGGCCGACGCCCGCCTGGCGCCCGCCTGGCCTCGATCGTCATGGCTTGCGTCACGAGCACCTCGCGAGGTACCCTTGCCTTGATCTCTCCGCCTCCTTGCGAGCCTGCCTGGTGAGGCCGTTCATGACAAAGCCTTTCGTTGTCCGCGTCGCGAGGCTTGGCCCCTCGCGAGGGTCTTGAGCTTGAGTTGATGAAGATGGGCCGTACTGGGCCACCACTTGAGACACACTGCAGGCCGCAGGCAGGCAAGTCTGGGGACCCCCGTTCCCAGAACGCCGACAGCATCATGGCCGTGAGGCAGAGGTCACGAGGGTACAATCATAGATAAGTTTATAGAAATGATTAGATAATCCTGGTGAGTGCAAAATGATACACGCCGTAGGGACGGACCCACACGGCCTGGGGATGATGCAGCCCGAGGGGCGCCCCCAAACTGAACGAACTAGGAAGATGTCACTTGGTACCGTTGCTGAAGAGTTGTTGAAGTAGCCAAAAAAACGTGCGCTGTTGAAGCCGTTCCTCATGAGCCACTCCGGTGCCAAACCTCGGGAGGCTCGGGGGGACCGAAAGGCTCATGAGGGTTCTCCTCCATCTCCGCAAAGATTGCCTGGTGCCGAGGTTCACGGGCCGCCTAAGCATCCCTCATGCAGCGCTGGAACGCCTCAGCCGCGCCCGCTAGGCCAAAAGGCATACGGACGTAGCTGTGCGGCGGTCCCTCGCATTGGCCGACACGAAACAGCCACATGAGCTGCCGAGACACGGCCCTATTGAGCCCAGGGATGTCGATGCAGACATGGAACTCCTCACCCTCGCTACGGCATTGAGCTCCGCCTCACGGCAGGCGATGATCTCCTTGCAGAACCCTTCCTTCCCGAATCTCCTCGATCGCCTCGCTGATGAACTCCTGAACGCATGGTGCCTCACGCCTACTGCCTTCTCTTGGGAAGTGTTCTATGAAGAGCACTACCAGATGGTGCTCGAGCGCCACTCTCGCGGCGTTGGCTAGATCTGAGGCCCTCCAAAGGAGAGCCCTCGAGCCCAGCCTGAGAGAGGTGCCGGGCGCACCTCCCTATGCGATGGGGGAAGGTGCCGCGTCTGGAGATGTGAGACTCAGCGCTGCGTCCTTGGGTGATGCTTCCTCATGAGACCCCTAGCTCAGTTGTAGCTTCTACGTCTTGGGGGCAACCTCAGGAAGGAGGGCACCGTCTTCGTCTTCTGGGTTTTCAACTACTGCAGCCTGGAAAGCACGCTCGAGGGAGCACACTGCATCCTTCTCCTGACAGGCGACCGTGATGATGCCACCGCTTCCTGGCATCCTGAGGATCTTGTAGCCATGGTGCGTGGCCGCCATGAACTTGGCCAGTGCTGGGTACCTGTCGGATTTCGGGTTCCGGCAAAACCCTTAAGGTTCGAACTCTGGGGTGCACACGAAGATCTTCTCCCTACCGATTCAGGCCCCAAAACCGCACCGTGATTCTAAGCTAACACGATGAACAACACAAGGGACACGAGGTTTATAATTGTTCGAGCCACCATTGTGGTGTAATACCCTAATCCAGTGTGTGGTGTCGTGGATTGCCTCTGGGGCTGATGATGAACAGTACAGAGGAAGAACAGCCTCGCGAGGGGTGTTCCTGAGCTGGTGCGATGTTCTACCAGGGAAGGATTCGATGCTCTCTCCTCGCTCTAGGTCAGATCTAGCTGCCTTCTACTGTGGTGGCTATCTCTATTTATAGAGGCCCTGGTCCTCTTCCCAAATATTGAGCGGGAAGGGAGCCAAGAATGGCCATTTTGAAGGGGGGAAACTAGTACAAGCTATCATGACTAAAGTTGGTCTTTGGCTGCCAAAGGCACCGGCGATGACGCTGTCTTGGGCTCCACGGTGATCTCCGTCCGGCTCTCCTGCTGGTCTTGGTCTCGTTGCACCGATATGGAAACCTTTGCCTGATGCCTCGGTACTCTGCGCCTGCGCTTGCTCCCTTTGCACCAAAGAGGAAACGAGGACGCTGCGCAGGCTGGCGCCCGCCTGGTCTTGATCATCATGGCTTACATCACGAGCACCTCGTGAGGTACCCCTTGCCTTAATCTCTCCGCCTCCTCGCGAGCCTTCCTGGTGAGGCCACCCCTGAGGAAGCCTTGTGTCATCCGCCTCGTGAGGCTTGGCCCCTCACGAGGGTCTTGAGCTTGGATTGATGAAGATGGGCCGTACTGGGCCACTGCTTGAGGCACGCCGCAGGCCGCAGGTAGGCAAGTCTGGGGACCCCCGTTCCCAGAATGCCGACAGTAGCCCCCGAGCCCAAGGCACGCTCGGACTTGGCTTAGCAGCAAAGCCAAAGGGCAAGTGCGGAGCGCCGCACGCCCCAACAGCCTACGGCCTTGGTCGCCGCGTGGCATTTGATTGGACGTGGGCGTATTCGCTTCCCCATGCTCCCCCCATATCCGCCTGGCTAGGCGGCCATGAAACTTTACACACTTATTTCCTCCTTGCCATCCACGTGCTTTCTATTCCCCCCTCTTCCTCGAACCTCTGTTTCCACTTCCCATCTGGCTCGAGCGCTACCCCCTCCATCGCCATGGCGCTAACTAACAAAGAGAAGGGGAAGACGCTCGTGTCTTCATCTAGCTTGCCTCCGGCAATCGAGCCCGCCGTCGGCCGGTCGCTGGTGCTCAATCTGGAAGCCTTGGAAAAGGTCCACCTCCCACTCGCCACCAGCTTCAATGAGTGTGGAAGGACGACGTCTTGGCCTGCGTCCCATGCCTCCGTCGACAGGATCGTCACGGAGGTTCGATTCTTCGTCGATGCCCTGTGGGCGGGCCAGGTTCCTCCTTTCTCCGCCTTTTTCAATGCGGTGCTCTCCCACTATCAGATCCATATGATGCACCTTGATCCTCAATCCGCTACCCTTCTGGCTGTCTTCGCCTTCGTCTGCAAAGCCATGGTGGGCATTGCTCCTTCCATTGCCCTCTTGCGTCACTTCTTCTCCTTGCGCCTGACCAACCCCTTGTAGTGCTCGGGGTGTGTGAGCTTCCCGGCCGTGGCAAAGACGGCTGCCTCAGGGATTGATTTTAGCCTCTCACCTTCCATGAGTGGGTTCCGGACGTGGTGGCTGTATGTGGATGTTGGAGTGCCCAGCCCGCTGCTCTCGCATCCGACATTGCCCGCTATCCCCAATCCGGGCTGGGGCCACGAGAGGCTCATGAGCCCCCGGCTTTCCTTCATCTGGTGCCGACTTGGGAGGTTGAGAGCACTCGGCATAACTGCGCCCCAGGTGGTGAAGGAGTTCCTCCAGTGTTGCGTTGCTCCTCTCCAGCGCCACTCCCGACCGATGTGGGCCCTGACTAGACATCAGGACCGCATGAGGCTCCAGGATATGGAGCTGGCGCCTGAAATACTGAAGAAGGTGTTGGAGGTCTTGACTGGCGACCCCTCGTCGGGCGATATCCGGCACGGAGCAGCCTCCTGTATCTTTGCTCGGGCGGGGCCGAGTTCGCGAGGCAGATGCCTCACTTCGACGAATGGGGGTTGCGCCCGGCCGGGCTTGTGGGGCCTCGTGAGAATCCCGTCGTCGTGGCTCCCGTCCCAGTCACCAACACCGATCTTCCCTCGGGAGGGGGTGCAGGGAGGCAAGCATCACTGGAGGCTCTGGTGTTGAGATGCCGATGTCGCGTGGGGCTCCTGAGGCGTCATCCTTCGGAGCTAGCAAAGCCCGTCCTGAGGCGGTCGTCGATGAGGGGGCGCAACCTGCGGCTCCCGAGGCCGAAGCCCCCGAGGCCTCGGCAGGCCACAAAGGAGCGGTGCCCGACTGCTCCTCTCAGCTTGGCGCCGTTGAGGCAGGGTGCCAAGGCGCTTCTTCGTCTGCGCCATGCGCCGGCCCTCACGTTGAGAGCCTGGGTCGATTCCGCATAGACTTTGATGCCCTCCGCAAGAGGAAGGAGTCTTTGAGTGGCAGCGAGCGCCCCTGCTGATCGTTGAAGAATAGGAAGTACTTCACCATGGATGAGTAAGTATCTCATTCTTGTAATTCCTCAATCGCTGGTCCCTTTCCTGAATGTGGACCTTCTGGATACCTCCTGCCAAGCTCATGGAGTCTGCCAAGAAGCAACTTCCTCCGGCCTCACCTCCATTGCTGACCTTGAGCGTCCCAAGCTTGCGTGTTGCCCCTGACGCAAATTCAACCCAAGAAGCAAGCCGTTCCGCATGGTGTCTCGAGCTCGTGCCCTTGCCACCTTTCCTTCGCGACCTCGCCCGGGGCGTGACCAGCCTGCCCCGGGCTCCTCCTCTGATCGTGGACGACAAATGGTTGAAGCCGGTCCTTGGCTCTTCTTCTGGGGATGGTTCTGCACCGGCCTGGGCCCCTCGCGGAGCCCGCCCGACGATTGTGGAGGCGTCGGCCCCCAGCCCCCTGCCGAGAGGGGGCGAACCACTTCAGGGCCCTCCGCCAACACTGGTGGCGGAGGACGATATCGATGACGTGCTCAAGCGAGCGCGGGAGCGCAGCGTCATCCGCCGAGAGTTCCTCCGGAAGGCGACAGACGTGATGGGCCAGCTTGGTGGAGAGCTCGCGGATGTGGACGCGTGCCTTGAAGCCAAGGGCCTGCGGCTGATTGAGGAGCGGCACAAGCTGAAGGTGGCAGTCAACCTTGCGCGTCATCAGCGCGAGCTTGACAACATGAAGGTTGAAGCGTCCCTTGCGGCCTTGCGAAAGGCCTGTTCCCGAGCTATTGAGGAGGCTCGAGAAGCAGACCGACGACGCAAGATTATGGAGAAGCAAGTGGAGCTGTGCTAGGCCACCCTTGCACTGAAGGGGACGCCTGTCGAAGAGGAGGATCTCCGGAAGCATGAGGAAGCGCTGGCGCTACAGGCCTCCGAGCGCAACCTCGACCTTGAGCGGTTGGAGACGAGGGAGCGCCAGGTTACCCAGACGGAGGATGATGTTGGTGCGCGGGAGGCTCAAATCCAAGAAGAGGTCGTCCACCGTGTGGCCGAAATTCGTGCGGGCCTAGTGCGGGAGTATGGCGAGAGGCTGGAGCTGGTTGAAGTTGAGGCTGCGGGCAGGACTGCCGCCCTCAGGTCCAAGCTGACCAAAGCGATGCAGCGTGCGGAGGCCACCGTAGCCGCCCTGGTCTCGGCACAGACTGAGTTGGCCTCCCCCCGTGTCGAGCTGCTTCTTCTTTAATGGCGGGTTGACGATGCTGAGTTTGTTGCGTGGCAGAACAGGGAAGAAATTCTCCAGTGGCAGACGCTGGAGCATATGCATGGCCCCATGCTCCAAGCGGTCAGGGACAGGGCCAACGCGTCCCTTGGCAATATCTGCGATGCGAATGCTCTGCAACTCCGTGTGACCAACTATGCCGGTCATCTCCAGTTCTTTACTGACATGGTGACGCATCTGGAGAATCGCTCTGAGAGAGCTCGCCAGCTTGTCGAGGAGAGGCGCCGCAGCCTGCTCGGGCATGCATTCTCCCGTGTCTTCAGCCATCTTCAGGATAGGGATCCAGACTTCGACTTCGACATCGTCATTGCTCCGGTGCCTGTGGCCATTCAGGGTGACCTGGCGCGGTGGGTGAAGGACAACATGGATACACTTGTCAGGGCCTTCGCTTCTGATGATGATGGGGTGGTAGTTGCTGCGGATGAAGGTGATGTGGAGAATGGCGGCGAAGAAGGCATTGATGACGGTGATGGCGTTTCCAGCGACAATGACAGCAGCGCCAGTGATGCCTCTGGAGGCGACCAAGAGGATGTGGTGAGTGATATGTCTGACTGATCCTTTATCCCCCTACTGTTTATCCTGCACACAAAAAGCTCGGGCGTGCCCTAAAGGTTGTAAGAGCATTTTTGGGAGGGGAAGCCCCTCATGTAAGAAGATCGTTGTCCACACGCTTTTAGGAACGACGCTGAATGCACGCCCGCATGACATTTCGGGCCCTGTGATGGGTTAGTTGTTGTGATTTACCTTTATCCCGGGTGAGCCTTGGGTAGGCTTGCGGTGCTATGATTCCCCGAGGGCCCTCTGGGGGGACCTACTGACCATGTGGCGAGAGCCTCGCGAGGGCGAGTGCGGGCCGTGGGACGGCATGCGCGAGTGTGCTGAGCCCAGCCCCGCCCACGAGTGGCACGCGAGGGGGAGGCAGCTGGTGCAAACTCCAGACCAGGGCACAAACCAAAATGCAAGAAAACACACGAACGAGACAAGACACCCCTCCCCACACATACGCAAGTGCGAATTCAACTTCAACTTAAATCGGAAGCAAGGAAGCTCGACCACAGAAAGGGAGGTAAAAGCAAAAGGCCGCGTCCGACACCTAGTCTAGTCTTCGACGTCTTCTCACTAGCGCGGAGCTAAGTGCTACCACTCGGCGTGGGAGGGAGCCCCCGAGGCCCGAGGGAGGCTCTCCGAAGACTCCAGGGCGTGTACAATCCCAACTCATTATGACGTGAGAGTGTCATGGGCGGCGAGCTTCACACGCACTGGGCCTTCTTCACAGGTACTGGTCTTGCTTCATATTGCCAGACGAGGGCCCTGCCTTGTGCCACCCTTGACCACCATTGACGGTGACCGGGAACCAAGGACGACGCCAATGGGGTAAAGGGGACGCTAGCGGTTCCCCCGACGACCACGGGTCGTCTGCCGGGGGCAGGCTTTGCAGCACCTCCCCGGCAGAGGGCCTACCTCCGGGAAACACCTTGCTCCGTGCGCCGCGGGGAGGGGCCTGGCTCCCGGCCCCTCTCCTGCAGCCCCCAGTGTGGCCCTCCTGGTGGAAGGGAGGCTGCTGAGCTAGGGCAGCCTTCTGCTGCAGTGACCTGAACTTCCTGCGACCCATGGTTAGCATAAGCTTGCTCCTGAGGAATTAGCGGTACCCGATAGCCGCTGCCGCCAGCGCGGTCGGTGAGGCTTCCTTGAGGCTCCTGAAAAGGTTCGGCTTCTGGCGTCTCTTCCTCCCAACCTGGCCCGAGGAATGAGCCATGGTCGTCTTCCGGTGCGTATTCCCGATCCACCATCAGGGGTACGTAAGCCTCTGAGGTCGCCGCCCCGAAGGCTTCTCCGTTGTGCCCCACGCTCCATGCAGCTTGACTTGTAGCGCCGTCTTGGGGGGTGATAAGGCGTCGGCCCGCTCGGGCCGCAGGCGGCGATGCGCATGCCCTCGCTCACCAGGGGTGGTGCTAGTGCAAGTTGGTGCCCTGTGTTGATGGCTGAGCTGGCATTGATGAAGCCTTGGTGTATGCCCGAGGGTGCACGTGCGTGGATGGGCCCGCCGTATGATCCGGCCGGGGCCTGGGGAAGAAGTTGGACGCAGAAAGGAGGCGCCCCTGAAGCTGCGGCATCCAGGAGCTCGGTGACGCGCTCCAGCAGCACTTCATGGCCGCTCTCCTGCATCCTGCACCGTTGCAGTTCTCGAGCCACCGTGAGTGCGGCCTTCATGTTCGCTTGTTTCCGCCGGGTGTGTGGCGCTGTGGCTACAGCATGGTTTGAGGCCCTTGCTGCTGATGGCACCTCCCGCGGAGTGAGGGCAGGCGGCGCTTGACCGTGTTGCCTGCGCCCCATATCGTTCTGCGGAGCGCGGGCTGCCTGCGGCGCGGGGTTGAGATCACCTTGGGCAGGTAGCGCGGCATGGGCAGGCCATGCCGCTCAGCGGTCGGCGTTGGCCGTCCGGTCGCCGGACATGGATGCGACGAAGCAGTGGAACGCAGATCAGCGGAAAGAAGATTCTGGCGCACCCCTACCTAGCGCGCCAAATGTCGGATTTCGGGTTCTGGCAAAAACCCTTAAGGTTCTAACTCTGGGGTGCGCATGAAGATCTTCTCCCTACCGATTCAGGCCCCAAAACCTCGCCGCCATTCTAAGCTAACACGATGAACAACACAAGGGACACGAGGTTTATACTGGTTCGGGCCACCGTTGTGGTGTAATACCCTAATCAAGTGGTTGGTGTGGTGGATTGCCTCTGGGGCTGATGATGAACAGTACAGAGGAAGAACAGCCACGCGAGGGGTGTTCTTGAGCTGGTGCGGTGTTCTACCAGGGAAGGATTTGATGCTCTCTCCTGGCTCTAGGTCAGATCTAGCGGCCTTCTACTCTAGTGGCTATCTCTATTTATAGAGGCCCTGGTCCTCTTCCCAAATATTGAGCGGGAAGGGAGCCAACAACGTCCATTTTGAAGGGGGACAGCTAGTACAAGCTATCTTGACTAAAGTTGGTCTTCAGCTGCCAAAGGCAGTGGCGATGACGCCGTCTTGGGCTCCACGGTGATTTCCGTCCTGCCGTCCTGCTGGTCTTGGTCTTGTTGCACCGATATGGAAACATTTGCCTGATCCCTCAGTACTCCGCACCTGCGCTTGCCCCCTTTGCACCAAAGAGGAAACGAGGACACTGCGCAGACTGGCGCTCGCCTGGCGCCCGCCTGATCTTGATCGTCATGGCTTACGTCACGACCACCTCGCGAGGTACCCCTTGCCCTGATCTCTCCGCCTGCTCGTGAGCCTGCCTGATGAGGCCACCCCTGAGGAAGCCTTGTGTCATCTGCCCCACAAGGATTGGCCCCTCGCGAGGGTCTTGAGCTCGGGTTGATGAAGACGGGCCATACTGGGCCACTGCTTGAGCCACGTCGCAGGCCGCAGGCAGGCAAGTTTTGGGACCCCCGTTCCTAGAATGCGACAGTACCCAAGCATGGCGTTGTAGGGAAGACGAATGTAGGCGACGTCGAAGTCGATGAGCTTGGCGCGGTAGTTGTTGCGCTTGCCGAAGGTGACAGGCAGGCGAACCTGCCCCATAGGCTGTTTTGATCCGTCGGTCACTCCTGAGAATGGCTTGGTGGGGTGCAGCTGGTAGTATGGCACCTGTTGTCTATCGAATGTCTGAACAGAGAGAACATTGAGCCCTGCACTGCCATAAATGAGAGTCTTGGTGACGGTCACGTTGCTGATGAAGGGGGAGCAGACCATGGGGAGCGCGCCAGCGATGGCCGTGCACTTGAGCTGGTCTGTGGAGTCAAAGGTGATGGCGCACTTGGACCACTTGAGAGGGCGAGTTGCTTCAAGCTTGGGGAGCGCCGCATTGACCTCGCGCGCAAACTGCTTAAAGACACGGTGAGAGGCTGGGGCTTGTGAGCCGCCCAAGATGCAGGCGATGGCCTGCGGCTCCTGGAAGCCCCCAACCCCCTCGTCTTGGTGGTGATCTTCGTTCCTTCTTGGCGGTGGAGGCAGAGGAGGCAAGGCTGCAATGCCCTGAGGGTAGTCCTCACGAGGCTGGTCACGCCACTCCTGACGGCGGTTGCGTCCATCCCAGCATCCTCCACCTCGGCCACCTCGGCAACCGTAGCCCCGATCATCGCGCTCGGGGCGTCGACCGAGGCACCCATCACGGAGAGCCCTGAGTTCCTAGCAGTCGCTGGTGTTGTTGCTGTAGACGTTGTGGAGGGGGTAGAACGACCGCTTGCCCTTGGATGACTCGAGGTGGTCGCAGCCGCGCTTGGTCTCTGGTTCTGCCGCAAGCACGGCTGCCCCCTTGCGCTTCATGTCCTTGGTCTTAGTCTTCTTGTCTTCTGGTTCAGCATTAGGGAGCTCAAGGAGGGAGAGGTGTCCCTCCTCATCCCTCGCACACTTGCTCACCATGTTGAACATCTCTAGAGAGGTGCAAAGATCCTTGTGGATGGCTAGATCCTCCTTCATCTTGACATCGCGGATGCCATCGGTGAACGCGGAGATGATGGCCTCGTCAGACACCTTGGGAATCTTGAGGCGGACGTTGTTGAAGCGTTGGATGTACTTATGCAGAGTCTCTCCAGGTTGTTGCTTGACGCGGCGCAGGTCGCCCGTGACTGGCGAATGGTCGCGGGTGCCCTGGAAGTTGGCGATGAAGCGGCTGCGCATCTCCTCCCAGGAACAAACCGACCCCTCGGTCAGGTTTAGGAGCCAAGAACGTGCACCATCCTTGAGGGCCATCGGGAACCAGTTTTCCATGATCTTCTCATCGCCGTTGGCCACCTCGATGCTCAGCTCATAGAGCTGTAGGAACTCGGCGGGTTCTGCATTGCCGTTGTAGTGTGGAGGCAGGTCAGGCTTGAACTTGCTCGGCCAGACGACGTTGCGGAGCTATGCAGTGAACACACGAAATCCTGTCATGGCCACCGAAGGTCGTCGAGGGGGAGGATCATAGTCTTGATGTGCGTGCACCCCCACCTCCTGTGGCGGCCCGCGAGCCTGGTGTTGGGGCGCTGGAAGCACGTGCACTTCTCCTTGGGCACGTTCCACCACCTGGCAGCTCACGTCATCTTGAGCCGGCGCCGGGCGCAGCGGGTCGCGCCGTGGAGCCATACGCCTTGGCTCGATGATGTCGCCTCGGGCTGGACGCAGAGGAGGAGCCTCGTGCACGACGTCACCCGCTGCAGGTGGTTGCTGAGGCAGCGAGCGAGCCGGCCCGTCGGAGCCCCCGTGCGCGACACTGATGAGCTCGGCTATACGCTCGAGCCACTCCTCGTAGAGATCACCCACGGGACGGTAACAAAGAAACTCCCGCGCCGTGAGAAGAGCGGCCTGCGCATCTACCTGTCCGCAGCGCGCGTGGGATGACATAGCTGCTGGAGTCAGGGACAGAATAGCAGTGCAGCCGTCGCAGCGCACCGACGGGTGCAGCGACGAAGCTTGCTTCTCGTGGCCGGTAGGGACCGTGGCGGCGTTGGACACCGGAGAGGGAGCGCGGCGGGCGTATCCGTCACCCGCCGGAGCTGTCTGAGCGATGCAAGCAGTGATCGCAGCCCGACGTTCAGCACGAGCCATGCGCGCATCTGCCATGGAGGTGTCGGAGCAGTGGCTGATTGAACGACGGAAGAGATGATTCGACACACCCCTACCTGGCGCGCCAAATCTCGTATTTCGGGGTCCGGCAACCCATGACAGATTCGAACACTGGGACGCGTGCGGAGATCTTGACCTGCCCAGCCTGCCTACTCGCGATCCTCCCTAGCCTAGCGCGTAGAGCTCACAGAGACACAAAGACACAGAGATTTATACTGGTTCGGGCCACCATTGTGGTGTAATACCCTACTCCAGTGTGGTGTGGTGGATTGCCTCGAGGGGCTATGGAAGAACTAGTACAAAGGATGAACAAGCCTTAGGAGGTGAGGTTTCTTGAGCTGGTGTGGTGCTCGGGATGGAATGGATCTCTCCCTTCTATGGTGGTGGCTAAGTCCTGTATATAGTGGCCTTGGTCCTCCTCACAAATATGAGCGGGAAGGGATTCCACAACGGCGGGATTTGAAAGGGGACATGTAGTAAACGCTGAAGTGACAATAAACGCTGCAGCAGATGGGACACTTAATTAATAAGCTCAACCAGCGTGTTGGTGTTACTAAATCAGCCTTACCCAGTATAGCCATCATGTTTGCCGGTAGAGCATGCTTCCGCAAATATGCCTACGCACCTCTCTCCTCCATTAACTGACATATGGGCCCTCATGAGGTAGACCCACATGTCATCGGTGTAACTATTTACACTCCGAAGGACGGTATATCCTCGTAGTAGTAGTAGTAGAATTGAGATTTAATGCACTTTCTTCCCCGTCTTTCACTCTTCTTCCTCCCCTCTTCTTATTCCTCCTGTCTTCCCCATCATCGACCGCACACCGTTTCCCCCCGCTCACTGCTCGCCCGCTCATGCCATCTTCCTTGGTAGCTCGCGCGTACCATATCCCCCCGCTCACTGCTCGGCCACACGAGGAGAAGCTTCCAATACAAAAAAATACACTTCCGTGATGATACGTGTTTGTCACAGTAGGTCATATTTTTTGTCATGCATGTACATCCATGACGATTTTATGACAGAATCAAGATAGTCATACCTGTGTTGTCGTAGAAGTGTTCCATGACATTACCAAAATTATCATCACGGAAGTGTCCGTTTCCATGACGATAAATCGTGCGTCAGAGAAGTGCTTTCGTCAAGGGTGACCGACACGTGGCATCCACCGTAACGGAATGCCGTTAATCTATCGGGTCTGGTTTTGGATCCGATAACCCGTTAACAGCCCCGACCAATGGGGATTTTCCACGTGTAAAATCATCATTGGCTGGAGGAAACACGTGTCGCGTCACCGTTGGGACAGATGCCATCCACTCATTGGACCCAAGGCGCCTATGATACGTCGACACGTGGCACAACCCAACAGAGGCCCATTCCTGTGAAAAGGCCGGGCCATTTGACTTGGTCAAAAGGTGGCGCGCCGGCCCACGAAAAGCCTATTAACGACCTGTTCGCATATAGCCCATTTACAGCCCTCTAACCTAGGGCCCGTTAAGACCTCTCCGAATTAGGCCCAATAGCTTCATCTGGGCCGTCCAATATGATTCTAGCCCGTTTTAACTTCCGGTCCATGTATGGCCCATGACGTCTTTCGGGCCATATGAGGCCCTTTGTAACTCTTGGCCCATTAACGGCTGGTGGTGAAACTGGCCCGTAATGAACAGTGTATCACTTTATAGCCATTAACGGCCCATTATTCCATTAGGCCGTTTCCAGCCCAAGTTATCTTTCGGCCTTCTTAGGGCCCATTTATTCTTGGGCTCATTTCCAGCATTCGGTTACTTACGGCACGTTACTGTCATTTTCTTCTTGTGGGCCAAATTCAGCCCGTCATTACAGTCGGCCCATTTGTGGCCCGTTAATACGTTCGGCTGATTTCATGTAAAAAAATGTTGGGCTATTTTCATAGAGTTATCAAATACGGCCTATTAACGACCAGTTATGGTCCACGAATAGTACGGCCCACGAAGAGTAGAAGGCCCATGGATCCTACGGCCCGTAGAAGGCCCATGGATCATACGACCGGTAGAAGGCCCATGGATCGTACGGCCCGTAGAAGGCCCATGGATCCTATGGCCCATATAGAAGGCCAATGGATCCTACAGCCCGTAGAAGGCCCATGGATCATACGGTCCGCAGGAGGCCAATGGTTACAACAGTCCATGTGTTGCCATGATTATTTTGGCCTAGTTACCAAAAATAGGTTGTTGTGACCACTAGAAAAACACAGAAAAAGAACTGCAGTGACTACAAGCAAACAACTAAACAAGACAATAAGGAAATAAATAAGCAAGCAATTAACGCTAGCCTATTACCGCTATTACACATATTACATCCACTAGGCATCAAAGTTTGCCACCAGTGCAAATATAGGAACAAAGCAGCATATAACATAAATTGGCCGTCAAAATTGGCCACCAGTGCAAATAAACACGGCAACAAAACAAGAGCATAACTGAAACAACTTCAGAAGAGCTCAAGAAATGTTATCCTGGGTATCCACCATGCTAGCAATAAGCTTAGCAAGCTTATTAGCTTTGTCTTGTTTGGCGCTAAAATCCTCCAACGCTTGCTGTTGCACCAGAAAGTATGCATCTGAATGCTCCAGGGACTTCCACAGTCCTTCCGCTTCTTTTCACAGCACAACTGATCGATGTCTTTCAGCTTGTAGTTGAGACTCAAGAAACCGAACTGATTCAGACAGTGAGCTTGAATAGCTTGTGCAAGCGGTAGTGGCCAGTAACTCGAACACTAAACCAAGACAGGACTTTGGGGATGTCTCACTGTCTTCAAGATAGTCTGGCTTAGCTGTTTTATCATCTTTGTTGGAGACCAACAAGGATGTGTCACTATCCTGAACCTTATCTGCATTACTTCCTTTACCATTGCTTAATAAGGCACTATTCCCAATATTCTGTCAGCATTCTAAAAGAAGAAACAAGCAGACACATAACAGGTTTAGCATGTACTAGTATATAAACTCATTTCGGTGAACCAGTTCATTAGTAAGGTGGACAGGATTAAACTACCAAGTATTCTATTGCCAATACTAGTACATAATAAAAGCACCAAACAAACATATATCTATGTCCTATGGTCACTGCATTTTCTTGCCAAATCAAAATAGAGACACGGTTCAAATCATACCGGTTCAAGACAAAGCAGCAGTGAAAGAATACAAAGCGTGGGAAACTACACGGCACAACAAGATTTCAAATGGGTACCACGGGTCTACATGTACAACAACACTATTGGCTCTATTGTGATGCTAGTAATGTGCATGATATGAGAAGTCAACTCTATACACAATTGAAATTGAAATCAACAGAGCTATTGATAAGAGCAAACATGTTAAAGAAACATGTGTGAACATACCTGCTGTGTCATTGGAGTTTCGATTGGATCCTTCAATTTAAAAATAAGTTTGTATAAGTAAATACAGTGATACAAGAGCAAAGTAGTATGCACGATAGCAATCATAGTTTTTTAAAAAGGCGCGCCTAAGCGAGCGCTTAAGAGAGCCTAGGGTCTAGGCGTTGGCAAAATGCATTGCACATAACTACGCTTAATCTGTGCATAATTGCGCATAAGCATGCACTTTGGTCAGTAAAGCACAAGGCGGTGGCAAAACGCACAATTAACGCCTAGCACTTTTTTGAACTATTATAGCAATGGAATCTTAAATTTGAACAGTTGTCCTTCAGGTTTAGGCACTTGTTCTACATGAACAGAGTACTGTAAGACGCAAGAATATAGTACTTAAAAATAGAAAATGAGCTCATAGACCTTACCACATTCTTGGTTCGGGACCAGTACAGAACAAGGCGTTGCTAGTCATCGTCCAGTAAATGTGTCTGAGGAGAACGTAAGGGAATTTGATGAGTTTCTTTCCCGGTGAAGTACGTTTTCTTTAGGTAATTCCGATACTGCCACCAAGCATTCTTGAAGATAGCAGAGGTATTAGCACAGGTTACCTCATCCTGAGTTTCCCAACCGGTCCTTCTCTATAGAGAAAAATGGGAAAATGGTGTATTATAGCGACCATGGAGGTAGGATGTATGGGACAAAGCAAAGTAATTGCCATGAATAACATTACTTACACATAACTCCTGGACAAAAACCTGCAACTGGCATTTTCCTTCATCTTCAGTACAATATTTCCAAGATGGGAAGATACGCACATACGATTTAACAACATCAAATGCGATAGATGCTAAACTATGACTAGCTGGTTGTGCTTCCTCCACAGGAATAGGCATACTAACTGGTGGAGTTGGGGTTCGCCATGATAGTACTGGCCCTTTGGGCACTGGGTCTGCCTTACTAACTGCTCTTGTTTGGGAGCTCTGTGGTGGAGATTGTGTTGTGTCAACAAGAACTGGGTTACTATCTGCTGGGAATGGGGTTAGATTGGGTGAAGCTGGTTCTTTGTCCATCGCAGTAGGGGTACAATCTGCGAGAGTTTGGGTTATGTGTGGTTGGGCTGGTTCTCGTGCATGTACAACCGGGGTGCTATCTCCACCAAGAGGTAGCACTGTTTTATTTGAAGACCGTGTTTTTAGTCCGCTAGATATTGGCATCACCCGCTCCAATTCAAATGGCTGATAAACAGGATACATAGTTGAATGTACATACATTGTATGAGAGACAGATGCAATAGATAGTGTGGAAAAAAGAGGGCATGAAATAGTTGACATGTATATTGTTTAACTAAAACGGATAGCATGACATAATTTCACATATATGATGTCTATCTAAACAGGATAGCATAGCATAACATAATTCAAAGATATGATGAATAGCTAAACATGATCGCATGACATAATTCACCTACATGTTATCTAAGTAATCAGGATCGCATGACTTAATTCACATATGTGATTTATATGCTAAACATAGGGCATTCGATATGATGTCTGAACTAAGAACATGGTGTTGAATATTGTGTATATGATGTCTAAACTATGCAATGCAAGACACCATATGCATGATATGAGCAGGATAACCTTGCCAAGTTAGAGCATACACCTCGGTGGGGGAATAGGGCTGGTCATCTGTCTCTGAATCCATCTCTAAGGAGCTATCGGGACCCAACAAGAGATCTGCTTCGATAGGTAGCACTTTCTGCTCTGAAGGCCTTGTTTTCACTCTAGATTTTTGCATCTCCCACCTAAATGGTTGATTCACATGAAGAGTAGTTTAATGTACAAACATTGTTGACAAATGGAAATGTAATGAAGATAAGGATGGGCAAGATATCATTCAAATATATGATGTCTGGTTAAACAGGATGGCATTGCACATTTCACATATATTATGGCTGGCTAAAAGACATGAGACTGCAAAATTCCCATATATGATATAGAAACTAAACAGGTGGCATTATAGAACATGTATAAACTAAGCAGATGACATATATGATGTTAAAAGTAGGCACTGCAAGGCAACATATGCATGATATGACTAAGATCATCATGCCAAGGTAGAGCAAACACCTTGGGGGTTAATAGGAGTGGTCAGCGGCGTCTGAATCCGCCTTAGAACAGATATCTTCCTCTGGATTACAATCTAGAGAGGGGTGGGGAGGGTTTTCCATTGAACCCACCATGGAGCAATGTTCGCATGACATTGTATTGCCACGCAATACTCTTCTCTTTTTCTCTACATGTTCAGCATGACTGTGTACAATATCTGACATGCATACGAAAAAAATATGGTGAGATTATGTAAGGAGAGCATGTAGAAATTTAGAGTGATGGTAACAACCAGTGGATGGATCCAAAAATAATGATAGCAGGCTGATGATTGCTTTACTTTAATAAAAATACAGATGATGATTTCTTTACTATTTGTTTCCCACCCAAGATGAACAACATAGGCATACCTAGGTGAACCAGATATTAGAAAGAGATACTATTCATTGCTTCCTTGATATTTGCCCCGCAACTAATTTAGAACTCAACTTTGAACATTAATTTGGACCTGACTTGGGGTCCAAGAGGTGAACTGGATGATAAAGTAGCAGGAAATTTTAAGCAATGCATAACATAAGCAGAAACAAAAGAGTGCGACCTCTCTTGTGGACCGTGTACTCCTCAGGTTCATCTGCTGAGTCGATGATGGTGATGTCGTTGCGGTGGGTGCCGGCGATAGGGAAGGAGATCTGAGGCAGCGAAAGACGGTCAGGAGTCGTGATGTTTGGTGGATGCTTCTGTCGATGAAGCAACTCAGGTGAGGTGGACGACATCGCGGCAGGAGCAGGACAAACCACACAAAGTTCCCTTCGACACCTACCTGTAACTGAAGTAATTCTGTAAGGGCTCATTTGGCTTGCATGATTCAAAAAATGTAGGGATAGGAAAAACACCATAATAGGATAGGAATGCACATGGTAAACAGAGCATTTTTAAACAGAGGATTTCTGTCAACTTGGGTGTTTGGTTTACAGGAATTGGAAGAGCAGAGGAATGCAAAGAAACATGGCCAAAGTAAAGTGAAACCATATGAAAGCGTGTACAGTTAGAATGTTATTCTGCCACTAATGCACTTGGTCTTGTTTTCATCCATAGGATTTTGAAAAGTAAGTCCAGGTGGATGTTTTGCTTCATTCCTTTCAACAAAATGCATGAATAATTGAATAGTAGAGTGCCATTGGAAAATTCCCTATTGCTATGTTTTTCTGTTGAACCAAAATAGCCCTAATGGATTGACATGAATGTATAGTAATAAGTGATGCAACAAGTGTACAACCTCTTTGCCGTAGCCGTGTCGACCTCAGCATCATTGGGTTGGTCGCTGAAGCAGTTGAGGCAGAGGTGGCTGTCGGAGGTGTGGAGGAAGATCTGAGGAAGTAGATGGCGTCCAGGGCACTGCTCTGTTGTGATGGATCGTTCTGTCGTTGGAGCAGCTTCGGTGAGCCGTAAGACGTCAAGGCTGAACCAGCACAAGACATACATCGTCAATCTCAAGTGGGATTCTAATAGCATCTCCAATAGAAAATGTAAAATAGATGTAAAATTTACATCACCAAAAACCACCTGACTACAATAGATGAGATAAAAACTGTTGACTCTGAACTTAACTGTCGAAACTGAAATTTACTCTGGAATCTGAATGTTACTGTCGAAACTGAATGCAATGGTAGCAGAGAGGCACTTGACATGTAGTTTAGGGAGGGCCTGCAGTTCATCTTCAACTTGCACCCCCCTAAGCCGCCATCCACCACCGGCCTCGCCGCCCCGAAACAACTCCCCAACGCCGGTCCGCCGCCGCCTCGGCCAGCCCTCTAGGCCCCCCGCCCCACCCTGAACCCTAAGATAGATAGTGGGGTACCTCTCCGGCGAGCCCCCGTTCCCGCTGCAGGTGGTTCTTCCTTAACTCCGGCGAGCCCCCCACCCCCTGAAAATCAACTAACCCAAAAGTCATTTTGACTGAAGTGTAGCTAAATTGGAGCAGAGCAGCAGCACAAGCGAGGGGGAGAGCAGCAGCAGCAGCAGCGCGAGCGAGCGAGCGAGAGCCGGAGCAGCAGCA
The DNA here is from genome assembly GCF_018294505.1 of Triticum aestivum. Taxonomy (NCBI): domain Eukaryota; kingdom Viridiplantae; phylum Streptophyta; class Magnoliopsida; order Poales; family Poaceae; genus Triticum; species Triticum aestivum. Next base: position 379,913,803 of record NC_057798.1, read on the forward strand.
GCAGATCCGGCTGGTATGGACGCCGCCGCCGAAGGGGCCTCACACTGGGGGAGAGCTGCCGTGGATATGTCGCCCACGGCGCTGACTTCAAGGTAGCCGCTCCATGGGGGTGCGGGATGGAGCATCGTCGGCACCGGGAGGTCGAGTTAAGGAGAAGGTTCGATGCGATGAGTGTACAACCTGGAGGCGTCCAGTAGGCCTCGGCTTCGTCCGAGGAGTCGGTGAGGATGATGTGGTTCCGATGGGGCAGGTTAAGGCGGTGCTATAGGGATGGAGCAGCCGCGATAGATGAGGCGATCGTCGGAGCAGCTCCTTGGAGGTGGAGGACAGGGCAGCTGAACCGGTGGGACGATGAGATGGACGACGGATCCTCATCCAGGGAGGTGGACGAGGGACATCGAGTTGTTGCGGTGGACGATGTCGTCGGGGAAGAGGCTCCGGCTGGGCAGCGATGAGGTGGCAGACGGAGGAGGGTGGGGTTTCACGGCTGGAGCAGAGAGGTTATGGCGGCCTGGGATTTCGAATGGCGAAAAGGAGACGATGGTAGGGGGTGAACCTAGACTTAGGGACGCACTTGCCCGAAATGTAGGGTGTGTTACAAAAGTACCCCCCACTGATTTGAACTAGCGGCCCTTTCGGCTCAGGGTTAGAAGGGGGATTTCACGTGTCGGGATTTGGCAGCTGGAGGGAGTTTTCACGTGCGTTGTAATTTCGGGATAGCAAGGCACGGGTTGTGAAGGCGCCAGTTTTGGGAGCACGATATTTGAATTTTTGGGATATAACAAGATGAGGGTTGAATTTTAGGGACAAGCCTAACATGTAATATTGTACTTGTACGTACCAAATCAATTCGCACATCCCTCAACCAAAAAGAAAACGAAAAAATTAAAACTATTCACACCACACAAAGAGAGAGTCTTGCCCTGTTTTACTATACAAATGCTATTCAAAGCTACTCCCTCCTTCCATCTATATAGGGTCTGATGTGTTTTTCGATGCTAACTTAGACCAAATATTAGAGCAATAATATATGACATGCAACTTACACAAAGAATACAGTTAAATTCGTCTATGAAAGGAGCTTTCAATGATATAATTTTCACATTGTGCATGTCATATACTATTAATCTTGTCAATAGTCAAAGGCGGTCTTAAAAAATGCATTACGCCCGATATAGATGGAAGGAGGGAGTATGAATCCATGTTATGTCCAATTAAATTTTTTCGCTTGCTGTAGAATGCATGTAACCTACTCATACCAACATTTTAGTGCATTCCAAATGTCTATACTACCGCTGCAATTCGAACTGAATTTGAATTCGTTTCTCTATTTCAATAAGTATCCACAATCATGATTGTTGCCAACTTCAATCATCATTCGTGTATTACCTTAATAACACACCACATGATTACTATACAGATAGATATGAACTATGTGTACTACATGAACTCAAATTCTATTTTTTTAATACACTTGATGTTGATTCCAAATAATACTACATTTGATGTACTAACTATATATTCATAATCTAAACCATGTTCCATATGTACATCGTGTTTATCACATAAAGTATAGTGCGCAAGCCCCTTCATTATGACAAGTATTTAGACCTGAGCTGCAAAAGCCACACATTATCCCAAATTATAATCAATGTTCTGTGTATTATACGTAGTACTAGCAAGATGCCCATGTGTTCCGCAGAACATCAACATGATCATGGGGAGGCCTAATTTGCAAATATGGAGAGGGGTGTGGGTATCTTTTTTCAAATTGCCATAGTTTCCTTCCTATCCGTCAGATATAAATTGGATGGCCTATATTGCAGGATGGCAGGCACACCATCATCAACAACTCCATTTTTTTATAAGAGTGGAGATCAAATATATTATATGTAGTATAACATGTTCATAACCACACCATGTGTATCACCGTTATATATATTCACACATGTGTCGGTTTAAAACACTATGATAAATTCTTCAAATATCTGATTTCGCTTTTTATAATGAAGTATGATCTCTATTCGTCTTTTACATCCACACAATCCTCTTATCTTTGTAGCTAGCGCTAACTTTCTCTCGTGCATGCACATGCCCGCATCCCTCTCACCCTCCCTCATCATTCTTTCGCTCCATTGTGCAAATTCGTCTTTTCACTTTAGGTCGTTCACCCATGGTGTGTGTAGGCCCCCCATCTCCATCTTTACGGCACACATCGATCGATATGCCTCTCTACCCAGGTGTGCCTAGCACACACACAAGCTTCCCCTCTTTCTTATCACTGTCCATGCCTCACTCCCACCACTCTTTTCATCGATCTCATACTCACACACTCCTTCCCCCTTGATGTAGTATGCCTCTCGTACCACCTCCTAGATGCATCCCTCTCTCTCTATCCTTCTCCTCGTGCCTCATTTGCTTCTAACACACACATGCATGTATATCGATCGATCTCCCAACATATACCTAGGTCGACTTTAACTATTCCCCCCATCGATCGATGTACCTCACAAGTTATGTCTCTCCTTTGTCTAACAAAGTATGATTGATCTTCCTATGTAGTTACGTATACTTACCACAGCCATATCGTCCCTCCTCATCATTCGTGCATGCCTCCTGACCCATCTCTCACACACACGTGCACAGACAGGCAGCCATCCCCTCTCTTATTGATATTGCAGGCATGCCCTCCGTTTGTCTAGCAAGCCTATCCCACCATTTGTTAGAATCAACTCCACTACCACCCCCACCAACACTCTATCTTTGTCTCTCTCCCAACCTTATTCCTCTCCTACACATATGCATGGATGCCGATCGATCTCCCTTAATACATGAGGTAGATCGATCTCCCTTAATACATGAGGTAGGCCTCTCTCCTCCTCCACACATATACCAGCCATTGTACCTCTATAGTTAATTAGGCCTCCCTCCCCCCCCCCCACCACACACCGATAATCGAGTGTTGTAGGTAGTTATCCATGCCACAGAGACAAACTGCACATGTCCCCTCTCACGTTCCAGTACGCCAGCCACTCTTTATCTTTGACGTGGCACACACAAATTCGATGGAATTCTTTATCGATCGCGCGCGCACACACACACACACACATCATCCCTCTCTTCGATTCTATGGACACATCAAGTCAATGATACCTCCACTTTCTTCTCATGGATCGCCCCCTCTATATATATGATATATCCAGGACTCTATTTCACACACATTGCATATGTTACATTTTTTGATTGACCCCCTCCCCCACACAAAAAAACTCTCATGAACCCACACACTATCTCTCTCTATGTTTGTATCTCTCTCACACAACCCCACGTAGGTGGTGTACAGAAGATAATAGGTGCACCGTGCATGTACTCATGCTTCGTGCCCAACCACACACGCGCGGGTACACGGTGGAGCTCATTTCTGTATGAAATGGCAGCCCACGTGCTAATTTGAACGCGTGTAGCGGTTGTTTACCTATGGAGGTCGTGTACCACACGTGCACGAAACAAAGTTTGACTTGATGCATTGGCGCATTATTTTTAAATAAATTTATATCACTCAATGGCACGTACACAGAATATAAAACGATTTTTATGGAGAAAAAGGTAGTCCGCTCCACTATATACAATGGAGCCTGCCTACTTGGTTTGTCTTTCTTTAGAGTATCTCACACAAGGATGTAGTGGCCTCTCTCTCTCTCTCTCTCTCTCTCTCTCTCACCGTTGGTCACTGATCCGGATGCATCCTGTCCGCCGGCGGAAAGGGAGGAAGTGCATCGTTTCTCCGTTCGACGATGCCGAGGCAGCACGTCCCGATCTGCGGTACACGCTGTTCTCTCTGACCAAGCTCCGGCACGGTAGGTCCTACGCCACCTGCTCGCTGCCGCAGTATGGGCAGATTCCGCCCGCTGCTGTTCACCTAGTTACATACCGATGACCTCCAGGTATCCCCTCCGTCCTTGCTCCACTGCTCGTCTTCCCACGTCGCTGCATGTGGATCTTCCATAGTTCTTTGCCCAAAACATAGCTCGTCCGGCGTACTTTTCGTATTGCAATCTCGCCCTCACACCGTTTTAGACAAAACACAACCGTGTTGTTATCTTCCCTTAGGACAAGGAATATGCTTCTTTTTTGTCATCGCATGTGTCATCAACTGTTATTGGCCAGTAATTGTTTCCTTTCTACCTCTTTTTTGCAAACAGGGCTATCCATTTCACCTCATTGCTATTGCAACCTTTTGGTGAACTACACAATTCACTTTTTTCTTAAGAGTGTTTTAAGCAGTTGTACAAAAATGTCACACGGGCAACGTCTATACATTTCAGTGCGACTACATAAAGGGAGATAGGTGTTGCTCTATCCTCCTCATCCAACTCCGAGCCTAATATTCTCCAACTAGTTAGTCTTAAGAGAGACTGCAAAGGTGACCAACTTCTATTTGTGTCTTTATTGTTTCATCAGCAGTCCTCTATTATCGTAATCACACTTAATATCTTTGGAACAGGGACGCTCAGCTCTATTTTAGTGGAACTGCACAAAATGATCAGAATGTGCATGCTCCAGATAGCTACTTTTTCCCCCAACATGCCTTGTTGGTTTAGACAGAGCTGGGGGGACGTTGCTACCAATGAAAGCATGGATCAGGTTTAATTTAACACCTTCTCACAACTTTGTATTCAGTTGTGATGTAAATATTAGCTCTGATCTGCTAATAATTGAGATGCATTAGCAAGGAAGTTAGTTTTTCATTGTTTCTGAAAGAGCATCGATGGCAAGACACACGAAACCAAAGCTGAAAGCTCACACCATTGTACAATTTCATGTCACTGGAAAATTATTTGTATAGTACGTCAATTATGTAAACAAATGCTGGAAGCTTGACAGCATTGCCAGAAGCCTCTTCAGCATCCGGGTCCATGTGCCATGCACAAAATTATACTCCTTCGTTCCTAAATGTTTGTCTTTTTACAAATTTCAAATGGGCATATTTTAGAGTGTAGATTCACTCATTTTTCTTCATATGTGTACTCCCTCCGCTCCTAAATATTTGTCTTTCTAGAGATTTCAACAAGTGGCGACATACGGAGCAAAATGAGTGAATCTACACTCTAAAATATGTCTATATACATCCTTATGTAGTAGTCCATTTGAATCTCTAAAAAGACAAATATTTGAGTAGTCACTCGTTGAAATCTCTAGAAAGACAAATACTCCAGAGTTTATTTAAGAACCGAGGGGTAGTGCACAACCACATGGGAGACTCAGCCCGGTCGTTGCGCCACATTAATAGTGAGTAATGAGCAGTCAAATCATAAGCCCCAGCTTTCCCACTGTAAGTTGCTCTGAAGAAGCAACCATCAATACGCTCTTCTTTGAATCCGCTCATACTACTCCATCCATCACTGTTTATAGAGCGCGCTTCGGAAAAAGAAAAAATCTCTCGGACCAAGGCGACTAGCGATCGGCCTGAAAAATAGCATTGTAGTTATAGCACGACGTCTATTACTAGAGGCAATAATGCGTACACACATGCATGCAGTGCTTCCACCCCGGGTACACACATGCATGCACTTACTCCACTCCGTAGTACATCGAGAAAAAATTGTGGACTTGATTGCGGTTACCATGCCCTAATTAATTGAGCATTAAACCAAACGCGTCTAAAGTCTCTCTGGTGGTGGAAATGCATTGAGAGAAATGCATCATAATGAAGCGCGTCCTGTAAACTGTGATGGAGGGAGGAGGAGTATGAAGGTGCAAAACCAAGTACGCGTATGGCCAGTCGGTCATCGCACCTCCTCTTGGCATATCACTGACATGTGGGACCGGAGTGTGAGCAAACCATCTGAATTGACGGGAAAATGGCCAACCCGCCGTTCCTTGAGAGAGACGACGAGCAAGAACACACTGACGGGGTCGCACTGAGGCCAAGATATATTGGAGCATGGTTGATCGATATCATCATTACATGTTGGGTTGCCGTTTTCCGCCCTTCTCCGGAATAAATGTGTACTTTATCAGAGATTAAAAAAAATAAGAGTACAAACACTCCACCATGCATTTCTAGTAGTAGTACTACTCGTACTACTAAACCTTGCGCTTGGCTCTTCGCCTCTTCGTGAAGTAGAACAATGATGGTACTCCACACGTTGGGTACTATAGTGTATACCTCTGACAATCTGACACCGAATGGACTGATGCATGTCCACCGCCTGGGCGAGGATAGGTTACATTAGTCAAAAGGTGTAAGCAAGCTTCACCTTGTCCTGCAAGCTTGTCCTCGTTCTGCGAGTTGACGGGACACACCAAAAAGTAGTGCTAGTCCATACTCCCTCCTTTATGGTTAATATGGCTTAGTCTTTTTTGTGGGAAAATGAGAGAGATTTATTCATATATAAGCATTCTTAGGATGATCAGCCAAGACACTAGTCACTAGGAAGCGAGGTACCCCGCAAAAAAAAGAAGTAGGAAGCGAGATGTTTCATCAAGCCAGCTCTCGGCCACATTCAAAGTGCAGCAAGCACGGTTCGCACAAAGATGCGCCGCAAGGTTTGTTGACCTGTTTACATGCTGAATAACAAAAAAAGAGGAAATATTACCGAGCGCTCCTATTTGTAACAGGATATGAGCCAGAATTAAGGGAGAATTGTGGCGAGTGTTCCATGCAATCAACTTCCATTATCACATGCGAGAACCCTCAAAGAGAACCAAATGTGTTGAAGATTGCTTTATCACATTTTAAAAAATATAATAAGAGTGCAGACGTACTAGTATAGGAGTACATACCTCTATAGACTATAGTAGTAGTACTAGTACTAGTAAACTTTGCGCTTGGTTGTTCGCCTCTTCGGGAAGTCGAACAATAATAGTACTAGTATAGTGTATGCTTCTGGCAATCTGACACCGAATTAACTGTTGCACGTCCACCGCCTGAGTGAGGGAGAGCTTGCATTAGTCAAAAGCTTCTCCTTGTCCTGCGAGCCACCGTGCGCAAGCTTCTCCCATCCTGCAAGCTTCTCCTCCTTCGGCAAGTTGACGGGACACCACAAAGTAAAGCTAGTCCATACTGCCTCCTCTCCGGTTAATATGGCTTAATTTCAAACGAGATAAATACACTGTTTGTCACTGTATATTTGTAAAAATACAGTCAGTGGACTTCATAATATGCTCATTGCGCTTAATATATACATTTTTCGGTGTTTATATGGTCACTAGCTCACCCTGGTTGAGTATGTGTGTGCATGCACGTGTAGGTTGAGCACTTGAGCGTGACCATGTGTGTTCCGTCATGTGCTCGGACATGCACGCATTAGGGCGTCGCACGTGTTTTTGCGTCGATGTGTATGTGTGACTATTGCATACACGTAGGGGGAGTACGTGTAGGGGCCACTAAGGAGCAGTCAAATCACACAGTAAGTTAGTCGGAAGAAGCAACCATCATTTCACTCTTCAATGACACGTAGGCAATATAAAATGGTTGATATGGAGAGAAAAAGAAAACCACTATATATACACTAGCAGGAGCCTAAGCTACAAGCCTGCTTTCTTGGGTTGCTCTCTTCACAAGCATAGAACGACGGTGGCCATACCGCAGGTTACATATCTGGCATGATCCCGCAGCTGGGGGAAGGGGACAATGTTCTGCGTATACGCAGTCGACATCGGCGAGGGAGAAAACCCACAGTCGGTGCATCCCAATCGGGGGTCACCTCGGTATGGGCCGATGCCGCGTCCCAGCCGCCCTTCTAGCTACAACCCGACGTCCCAGGTAGTCCATCTTCCTTTTGGAGCCGACTTGATCCACTGCCGCATCTCTCCATGTAGCTCCATCTCCATGTCGATCTTTCTCTACTTCTACCGGCTTCTACTCGTGATGAGTTTATGTCTCATGAACTAGTGCTAGTACTATTATTCTAATCACACTTCTTCAATATCTTTGCCATCAGGGATGCTCAGCTCGATTTTAGTGGAACTGCACAAAAGTATCGTATGATCCGAGGGTGCCAGCCATCTTTCCTTCGACAGGTTCTACCTGGCCATGAAATTAAATTCTGTTTAGGGTTTAGGGTTTAAGTCGTAGTGACCCCATTAGTAGTTTTTCTTTCGTACACGCTCTCACAACTTTTTTCTTTAGTTGTGAAGTAAATATTGGCTATGATCTGTGAATCATTGAGATGCATCAGCATGCGTGTTAGTTTTCTTTTGTATTTGATGGAATGTTGTAACGGGGAAACCTCAGAATAGGAATGAAAATGGAGTGGAAAGTTTCCGTTTTTTCAGGAAAAAATGGAAACGGAGAGAATCCAACGTTTCATTTCGTAGGATCGCGCCATCGAGCAAAACCAATGTTTAAATCACGTCTATCGCGTTCGTGTCTCACCCTCCTCCACGGCTCGACCCCACACGGTCGCTCGGCATGCCACTCGCCGCAAACCGAGTATATGATAACTTTCCCGCCTGCTTGTCGATGGATCGCGCCATGGAGTACTAGCACTACTGGAAGAGATTGACGAGTTGGGGAGGAGATCTAGCTGTAGCATGGACTCCCAAGAACTTTTTACATGCATGTTGTGGATGGCTATGCGACCTTTGAACGCGGAGCAGTCGCGTGCACCAGGAAGTGGCGCGGGCAACGCTCTCTCTGCTGGCGTGCCGTTTCAATGTCGGCGCCAGTGAGAGGTCGCATCCGCTCTGGCCGAGCATGAATGCGGCACTAACCGTTTCGAGCGGGAAGCACGCGCGGGTGATGAAGAGGGTTCGGGTTGGTTAGGAGCGGCCGTGGCAGCGGTCCGGACACCCGCAAACAAGAGATGTTGTATGTTAATATTGCTGCGTATATAATTAACAACGTAAATAATGTGCTAGTTGGACAAATATGACTGGAGATGGAGATGGAAATGGAATTTTACGTAAACACGGATATGCATGTCTATGTCTATGTGTGTGTGTGCGACGACTCTCGTGACCTGGAAGCGGGGGCGTGTTTTTGATCGAGTTTTCTTTCTTGGTACGTTAAAAAATTGCCCGCAAGTTTTCATTTCTTTTTTCCGGGAACACGCGTATTCTATTTAAAACCACTGCTATGGAGAGATTTTTTTACTCCATTATAGCCTCTTGTTTGATAGAGTTTCTCGCGTCTCGCTCTCTCATCCTCTCCATATCAAAACAAGATGACAGTGTCCACTCTATCTCTCTCCTCACCGGTGGTCACAGATCCGGCCGAATCCCGTCCGCTGCAGGAGGTGAGGAGGTGCTGCATTGACGTTGTCGCCATCGGCGATGGAGGAAGCCGATGCGCACCATCCTCTATGAGCCGGAGCTGGCGCAGACGAAGGTCCTCCGCGCCCTTGTTCGCTGCCGTTGTGTGGGCAGATCCCGCCCGCCCGCGTAAGCGACATCTCGCCCACCTGAGGTATAACTTCATGTACTGGTCCAGCTCCCCAAGTCGATGCGTGCGGGTTTTCTTCTATGCGACTACTCCCCAGCTCCCCATGTATAGTAGCTAGGGTTCATCGGCTAGTCCAACATCACCTACTATTATAGAGGAAATGCCACTCGAAAAGTTGTCCTGATTTATGCCTCGGTGGAGGTATACATGTTGTTTCGACAAAAAGTACATGGTGGTTGTGCGGTCATTGTCCGTATGCTCCTATTGTTGCTGCTAATCTAATACTATCACTGGTTAAATGAAGAAATGCTTTTTTTCTCAGGTATCCTGGTTTAGTTCCCATCAAGATAATCATGATACTTCTGTTTGTTAGTGTACTTTTCATTAATTCTTATTGACAATTGAGATGTCGTTGTTAATCTTGTAAAAACAAAGTAACAACACCATATCCCTTTTTTATATTTTTGGAAACAGTGATGAGTATCTCCATACCTGGGCATGTATTCCTCAATTTTCGTGGAACTGCACAAAATTGGATGGCCATTGTTGTTCCGCCTCACTGTGCTCTGCCACGTGGTTCTTCCTTCCTCGAGCTTGATTAATGAGAAGAAACAGGCCACAATGAGGATTTGTCGAACTTCATAGGTGCCTCACCCAAACTTGATGCCAAATGGATGATGCATCACCACGATGACCTATCGATGCTCATGGTTGTGCCTCAAGGTTGCGTCGGCTGGTGAAGTTGATCGATTTTCAATGAAAACCCAGCTGTCTTCCATTAGTGCTATTTGCTTGTTACGCACAAAGATGATATCCTTCGTCAATTCTCCTTGGTTGCGTTGGAGACGCAGTCGTCTTTCACGTTGGTGCAATTTTATCACACAATTGGCTATGAACCAAATGTTTCCTCGAAGAAGGATCGAAGTTGGTACTAAGAGCATAAGTTTTGTATTGATTTCTAAGCCTTCTCACAATTTTGTCTCCAGCTCCCCAGTAATTTTATTTGTCCAGCTATTAACTTTGATTAAAAAATGGTGTGGACTAAAAACCCGGATGGACGTGGTAGCCCTCCATTTTATTTACTCCGCATATTAGATTTGACTGAATTCAAACTTTGTAAAGTTTGACCAAGTTTAGGCCGAACACAACAAACCATAATTATTAAAGAGGGCAAACTGTACATACTCTCAAACCTTTTCGATAATTGGAATTAAAATTCTTTATTTGTACACACTCTCACATGATTTCGATAATTTGGCACACGTTTCTGATATATAAGCTGGAGCCTCGCCGCTTGTTCGCTAGGGTTTGCACTCTCCACACTCTCGCCACACTACATATATATATATACACGTTGGAGGCTCAGCGTTCCTTTGCTAGGGTTTGCTGTATTCACAGTCTCTCACCCACTCTTCACCAGATCTAAACTAGACTGCGTTGGCCTCTTGTCTCTCTCTCCCCCCTCACAACTGGTGAAGGAGGCATCCGGATCCCGTCGCACCGGAAAGGGGAGTGTCGGTGTCAAAACCTGCGGATCTCGGGTAGGGGGTCCCGAACTGTGCGTCTAAGGCTAATGGTAACAGGAGGCGGGGGACACAATGTTTACCCAGGTTTGGGCCCTCTCTATGGAGGTAATACCCTACTTCCTACTTGATTGATCTTGATGAATATGGGTATTACAAGAGTTGATCTACCACGAGATAGTAATGGCTAACCCTAGAAGTCTAGCTTATGAGGTTATGATAGTTGTGGCTTAAACCCTAGAAGTCTAAACCGTTCGGTTTATATAGACACCGGGAGGGGCTACGGTTGTACAAAGTCGGTTATAGAGAAAGGAATCTACATATCCGAATCTCCAAGCTTGCCTTCCACGCAAAGGAGAGTCCCATCCGGACATGGGACGAAGTCTTCTATCTTGTATCTTCATAGTCCAACTGTCCGGCAGAAGTATATAGTCTGGCTGTCCTTGGACCCCTTAGTCCTGGACTCCCTCAGTAGCCCCTGAACCAGGCTTCAATGACGATGAGTCCGGTAGCCAAATTGTCTTCAGCATTACAAGGCGGGTCCTTCTCTGAATACTTCAAAGTAGATCTAAAACACAAGAATCATGTCCGACCCTGCAAAATAAGTTACACAAACAACCATAGAGGGTACAATATTCACGAGTCCAATCCGCTGACAGTTTTGGCAGTGCGACATTACGTCACTACCCGTCCATTATTTTGAATCATTTTCTAACCTGCCACCCCAAATTCTGGGAGGTGGTTTTTATTGGCACGTCTTGTCAAAGCAGAGATCGTGTCCCCTTATTACGGGATTTTCATCAACACGGGTGTGGGTAACCCAACCATTCTGTTGGCACAATTCCTCGGGGAATAGGCATGTTTTAAGGCCACGGAGGGGACGCTTGAAATTCGTCGCCTTTATGAAGGGGTTAGTACATGTCCTCCTCCTTCCATGCTAGTTCTTCCATCTGCCTCCCTCCTCAAGTTCCAACACTCAAGGGTCAATCCAGTCGCTTCGAGCTTCCAGACATGTCCGGACCCGACCTTCAAGGCTGGTGGATGGCCTCCTCTGTCACACAGGAAGATATCTCGAAGCTCAGGGAGGCGAGATACTTGACTGCGGAATCTACCCAGGCTTCCTGCTCAAGGGCAGGTTATTCCTACTCCCAGATCCAATGAGAGGGTTGTGTTTATCTCTCACTTCCTCCGAGGGTTTGGGTTTCCACTCCATCCTTTTGTTCGAGGGCTCATGTTTTATTATGGACTAGATTTCCATGATCTAGCCCCATACTTCTTCCTCCACATCTCGATGTTTATCACCACGTGCAAGGCCTTCCTTCGTATCTCCCCACACTTCGGTTTATGGCTCAAGACCTTCGGCGTGAAACCGAAGATGATCAATGGGGAACAAGCGGAAGGCGGAGGTGCTTCAATAAGAAAACTTATCACCTCTCCTTGGCCAAAGGGCTCTTTCACAGAATCTTCTAACTTATGGCACTGGGAGTGGTTTTACATTACCGAACCCCGTGGTACAAAGCGGGTAGCTACTCCGGTGTTTTGATTTGGCGCTCCGCTTCAGCTTACATCATGGGTCAACAAAGGGTTGGACTAGGGGTCTGTTGATGAAGTGCAGACACTGCAAAGTCGCATCCGGAGCCTCGTTAAGAAGGGCACCAGCCTCACCAATATCATCCAAGTAATACTATTCCGCCGGATCCTTCCATGCCAGCGGCGTCCTCTCCGCATGTGGGAGTTTAATCCATAAGGTCCACGGACCCTTCAGCACCTCTCCAGCATGATGCTGAGAGAGATGTGGAAATTGTTCTTCGGCGCACGAAAATAGTGGCCGGATACTACAGAAGACCTGGGTCTCGACTGCAATCATCCGGATACTCTGGTAAGTACTTGATTCCCGAATATAGTTTAGTTAGATTACTCATAACAATATATTGATAAAACTCCGCTTGGCTAGGGTTGGCTAAATAAGGCGGAGAGAATCAGGTGTTCGGCTCCACTCCCCGAAGACTTTGTTGATCCATTGTTAACAAGGATGCTGGCTCTGGCGCCATATCAAGTGCCGGCGGGGGAAGATAAGGAGGAGAGCGAAGAATCCCAAGGTGACCTTCATTATGGAGGCACACTAGGCAGTTTGTCCGGGGAGACCGGAACTTCCACTTCCAAAGGCGGAAGGGAATGGCAAGCTGACATCCTTTCTCCTTATGGGAAGAAGCGGACCGCTTCCGAAAACTTGAAGAGAGAAGCTTCTAAGCGAGGGAAGATATCCCTGTTAGGGGATGACGCTCATACACAGTCACCCCATAAAGATAATCCCCTAGCCGGATAGTAAGTGAACCAGGGTATTTTAACCATGTCCCGTTCTTTCCTGGCTATAAGGGTAATATTTTAAACTCATGTTTGCAGTCCGGCACGCAGCCCTCCTCAATAGTCCTCCTGTTGGAAATATGCCCTAGAGGCAATAATAAAAGTATTATTATTATATTTCCTTGTTCATGATAATTGTCTTTTATTCATGCTATAACTGTATTATCCGGAAATCGTAATACACGTGTGAATACATAGACCACAATATGTCCCTAGTGAGCCTCTAGTTGACTAGCTCGTTGTGATCAACAGATAGTCATGGTTTCCTGGCTATGGACATTGGATGTCGTTGATAACGGGATCACATCATTAGGAGAATGATGTGATGGACAAGACTCAATCCTAAGCATAGCACAAAGATCGTGTAGTTCGTTTGCTAGAGCTTTGCCAATGTCAAGTATCTCTTCCTTTGACCATGAGATCGTGTAACTCCTGGATACCGTAGGAGTGCTTTGGGTGTATCAAACGTCACAACGTAACTGGGTGACCATAAAGGTGCACTACAGGTATCTCCGAAAGTATCTATTGTTTTATGCGGATCGAGACTGGGATTTGTCACTCCGTGTAAACGGAGAGGTATCTCTGGGCCCACTCGGTAGGACATCATCATATGCGCAATGTGACCAAGGGGTTGATCACGGGATGATGTGTTACGGAACGAGTAAAGAGACTTGCGGTAACGAGATTGAACAAGGTATCGGTATACCGACGATCGAATCTCGGGCAAGTAACATACCGATAGACAAAGGGAATTGTATACGGGATCGATTGAGTCCTTGACATCGTGGTTCATCCGATGAGATCATCGTGGAACATGTGGGAGCCAACATGGGTATCCAGATCCCGCTGTTGGTTATTGACCGGAGAACGTCTCGGTCATGTCTGCATGTCTCCCGAACCCGTAGGGTCTACACACTTAAGGTTCGATGACGCTAGGGTTATAAAGGAAGCTTGTATGTGGTTACCGAATGTTGTTCGGAGTCCCGGATGAGATCCCGGACGTCACGAGGAGTTCCGGAATGGTCCGGAGGTAAAGATTTATATATAGGAAGTCCTGTTTCGGCCATCGGGACAAGTTTCGGGGTCATCGGTATTGTACCGGGACCACCGGAAGGGTCCCGGGGGCCCACCGGGTGGGGCCACCTGCCCCGGGGGGCCACATGGGCTGTAGGGGGTGCGCCTTGGCCTACATGGGCCAAGGGCACCAGCCCCAAGAGGCCCATGCGCCTGGGGAAACCCTAAAGGAAGAGTCCCAGCAGGGGAAGGCACCTCCTAGGTGCCTTGGGGGGGAGGACTCCTCCCCTGGCCGCCGCCCCCTTGGAGATTGGATCTCCTAGGGGCTGGCGCACCCCACCCCCCCTTGGGATCCCTATATATAGTGGGGTAGGAGGGCCTCCCAAACACACCTTATGCCTTTGGTGCAGCCCCTCCCTCTCTCCCAAGTTCTTCTCCTCTCCCGTGGTGCTTGGCGAAGCCCTGCGGGATTGCCACGCTTCTCCACCACCACCACGCTGTTGTGCTGCTGTTGGATGGAGTCTTCCTCAACCTCTCCCTCTCTCCTTGCTGGATCAAGGCGTGGGAGACGTCATCAGGCTGTACGTGTGTTGAACGCGGAGGTGCCGTCCGTTCGGCACTTGGTCATCGGTGATTTGAATCACGACGAGTACGACTCCATCAACCCCGTTCACTTGAACGCTTCCGCTTAGCGATCTACAAGGGTATGTAGATGCACTCTCCTTCTACTCGTAGCTGGTCTCTCCATAGATAGATCTTGGTGACGCGTAGGAAATTTTTTTGAATTTCTGCTACGTTCCCCAACAGTGGCATCATGAGCTAGGTCTATTGCGTAGATTCTTTGCACGAGTAGAACACAAAGTAGTTGTGGGTGTTGATGTTGTTCAATATGCTTACCGTTACTAGTCCAATCTTGTTTCGACGGTATTGTGGGATGAAGCGGCCCGGACCGACCTTACACGTACTCTTACGTGAGACAGGTTCCACCGATTGACATGCACTTGGTGCATAAGGTGGCTAGCGGGTGCCAATCTCTCCCACTTTAGTCGGAACGGATTCGATGAAAAGGGTCCTTATGAAGGGTAAATAGCAATTGGCATATCACGTTGTGGTTTTGCGTAGGTAAGAAACGTTCTTGCTAGAAACCCATAGCAGCCACGTAAAACATGCAAACAACAATTAGAGGACGTCTAACTTGTTTTTGCAGGGTATGCTATGTGATGTGATATGGCCAAAAGAATGTGATGAATGATATGTGATGTATGAGATTGATCATGTTCTTGTAATAGGATTCACGACTTGCATGTTGATGAGTATGACAACCGGCAGGAGCCATAGGAGTTGTCTTTATTTTTTGTATGACCTGCATGTCATTAAAGAACGCTATGTAAACTACTTTACTTTATTGCTAAGCGCGTTAGCCATAGAAGTAGAAGTAGTCGTTGGCGTGACAACTTCATGAAGACACGATGATGGAGATCATGATGATGGAGATCATGGCGTCATGCCGGTGACGATGATGATCATGGAGCCCCGAAGATGAAGATCAAAAGGAGCAAAATGATATTGGCCATATCATGTCACTATTTGATTGCATGTGATGTTTATCATGTTTATGCATCTTGTTTACTTAGGACGACGGTAGTAAATAAGATGATCCCTTACAAAATTTCAAGAAGTGTTCTCCCCTAACTGTGCACCGCTGCTACAGTTCGTCGCTTCTAAGCACCACGTGATGATCGGGTGTGATGGATTCTTACGTTCACATACAACGGGTGTAAGACAGTTTTACACAGCGAAAACACTTAGGGTTAACTTGACGAGCCTAGCATGTGCAGACATGGCCTCGGAACACGGAGACCGAAAGGTCGAGCATGAGTCGTATAGCAGATACGATCAACATGAAGATGTTCACCGACGTTGGCTAGTCCGTCTCACGTGATGATCGGACACGGCCTAGTTGACTCGGATCATGTGATCACTTAGATGACCAGAGGGATGTCTATCTAAGTGGGAGTTCATAAGATGAACTTAATTATCTTGAACATAGTCAAAAGACCTTTTGCAAATTATGTCGTAGCTCGCGCTTTAGTTCTACTGTTTTAGATATGTTCCTAGAGAAAATATAGTTGAAAGTTGATAGTAGCGATTATGCGATCAGTAGAAAGCTTATGTCCTTAATGCACTGCTTAGTGTGCTGAACCCCAAACGTCGTTTGTGGATGTTTCGAACATCGAACACACACGTTTTGATAACTACGTGATAGTTCAGTTAAATGGTTTAAGTAGAGGCACCAAAAACGTTTTCGAAACGTCGCGGAACATATGAGATGTTTCGAGGGCTGAAATTGGGATTTCAGGCTCATGCCCACATCAAGAGGTATAAGACCTCCGACGATTTTCTTAACCTGCAAACTAAGGGAGAAAAGCTCAATCATCGAGCTTGTGCTCAGATTGTCTGAGTGCAACAATCACTTGAATCGAGTGGGAGTTGATCTTCCAGATGAGATAGTGATGTTTCCCCAAAGTCATTGCCACCAAGCTACTAGAGCTTCATGATGAACTATAACATATCAGGGATAGATATGATGATCCTTGAGGTATTCGCGATGTTTGACACCACGAAAGTAGAAATCAAGAAGGAACATCAATTGTTGATGGTTGGTGAAACCACTAGTTTCAAGAAGGGCAAGGGCAAGAAGGGATACTTCATGAAACGGCAAATCAGCTGCTGCACCAATGAAGAAACCCGAGGTTGAACCCAAACCCGAGAATAAGTGCTTCTGTAATAAGGGGAACAACCACTGGAGCAGGATTACCCTAGATACTTGGTAGATGAGAAGGCTGGCAAGGTCGATAGAAGTATATTGGATATACATTATGCTAATGTGTACTTTACTAGTACTCCTAGTAGCACCAGGGTATAAGATACCGGTTCGGTTGCTAAGTGTTAGTAACTTGAAATAAAGAGCTACGGAATAAACGGAGACTAGCTAAAGGTGAGCCGACGATATGTGTTGGAAGCATTTCCAAGTTTGATGTGATCAAACATCGCACGCTCCCTCTACCATCAAGATTAGTATTAAACCTGAATAATTGTCATTTGGTGCTTGCGTTGAGCATAGACATGATTGGATTATGTCTATCGCAATACGGTTATTCATTTAAGGAGAATAATGGTTACTCTATTTATTTGAATAAAACCTTCAATGGTCTTGCACCTAAAGGAATGGTTTATTGAATCTCGATTGTAGTGATACACATTTTCATGCCAAAAGATATAAGATAGTAATGATAGTACCACTTACTTGTGGCACTGCCATGTAAGTCATAATGGTATAAAACGCATGAAGAAGCTCCATGTTGATGGATCTTTGGACTCACTCGTTTTTGAAAAGTTTGAGACATGCGAACCATGTCTATTGGTGTATATGCATGAAGAAACTCCATGCAAATGGACCGTTCGGACTCACTTGATTTTGAATCACTTGAGATATGCAAATCATACCACATAGGCAAGATGACTGAAAAGCCTCGGTTTCAATAAGATGGAACAAGATAGCAACTTGTTGGAAGTAACACATTTTGATGTGTGCAGTCCAATAAATGCTGAGGCATGCAGTGAATATCGTTATGTTCTTACTTCACAGATGATTCGAGTAGATGTTGAGAATATTTACTTGATGAAACACAACTCTGAATTATTGAATGTTTCAAGTAATTTCAGAGTGAAGTAGAAGATCATTGTGACAAGAGGATAAAATGTCTATGATACGATCATAGAGATGAATATCTGAGTTACGAGTTTTGGCACACAATTAAGACATTGTGGAAATTGTTTCGCAATTAATACCGCCTGGAACACCATAATGTGATGGTGTGTCCGAACATCATAGTTGCACCCTATTGGATATGGTGCGTACCATGATGTCTCTTATCGAATTACCACTATCGTTCATGGATTAGGCATTAGAGACAACCACATTCACTTTAAATAGGGCACCACGCAATTCCGATGAGATGACACCGTATGAATTATGGTTTAGAGAAACCTAAGTTGTCGTTTCTTAAAAGTTTGGGGTTGCGACGCTTATGTGAAAAAGTTTCAGGATTAAGCTCGAACCCAAAGCGGATAAAATGCATCTTCATAGGACACCCAAAACAGTTGGGTATACCTCCTAATTCAGATCCGAAAGCAATATGGATTGTTTCTTGAATCGGGTCCTTTCTCGAGGAAAGGTTTCTCTCGAAAGAGTTGAGTGGGAGGATGGTGGAGACTTGATGAGGTTATTGAACCGTCTCTTCAACTAGTGTGTGGCAGGGCACAGGAAGTTGTTCCTGTGGCACCTACACCAATTGAAGTGGAAGCTTATGATATTGATCATGAAACTTCGGATCAAGTCACTACCAAACCTTGTGGGACGACAAGGACACGTACTACTTCGGAGTGGTAAGGTGATCCTGTCTTGAAGGTCATGTTGCTAGACAACAATGAACCTATGAGCTATGGAGAAGCGATGGCGGGCCCGGATTCCAATAAATGGCTCAAGGCCATAAAACCCGAGAGAGGATCCATATATGAAAACAAAGTGTAGACTTTGGAAGAACTACTTGATGGTCGTAAGGCTGTTGAGTACAGATGGATTTTGAAAGGAAGACAGACAATGATGGTAAGTGTCACCATTGAAGAAAGCTCGACTTGTCGTTAAGAAGTTTCCCGACAAGTTCAAGGAGTTGAGTGTGGTGAGACTTTCTCACTCGTAGCGATGCTAAGAGTCTGTTGGAATTATATTAGCGATTACTGCATTATTTATGAAATCTTGCAGATAGGATGTCAAAACATTGTTTCCTCGACGATTTTCTTGAGGAAAGGTTGTATGTGATACAACCGGAAGGTTTTGTCAATCCCGAAAGATGCTAATAAGTATGCAAAGCTCCAGCAATCCTTCTAAGGACTGGAGTGAGCATCTCGGAGTTGGAATGTATGCTTTGATGATGATCAAAGATTTTGGGTTTGTACAAAGTTTATGAGAAACTTGTATTTCCAAAGAAGTGAGTGGGAGCACTATAGAATTTCTGATGAGTATATGTTGTTGACATATTGAAGATCAGAAATGATGTAGAATTTCTAGAAAGCATATAGGGTTATTTTGAAAGCATTTTTCAATAGAAAACCTGGATTAAGCTACTTGAGCATTAAGCATCAAGATCTATAAGGATAGATCAAAACGCTTAATGGTACTTTCAAATGAGCACATACCTTGACATGATCTTGAAGGTGTTCAAGATGAACCAGTCAAAGAAGGAGTTCTTGCCTGAGTTGTAAGGTACGAAGTTAAGACTTAAAGCTCGACCACGGCAGAATAGAGAGAAAGGACGAAGGTCGTCCCCTATGCTTAAGACGTAGGCTCTTCAGTATGCTATGCTGTGTACCGCACCTGAAGTGTGCCTTGCCATGAGTCAGTCAAGGGGTACAAGAGTGATCCAAGAATGGATCACAGGACAGCGGTCAAAGTTATCCTTAGAAATTAGTGGACTAAGGAATTTTTCTCGATTATGGAGGTGGTAAAAGAGTTCGTCGTAAAGGGTTACGTCGATGCAAGCTTGACACCTATCCAGATAGCTCTGAGTAGAGATACCGGATACATATAATGGAGCAACAATTTAGAATAGCTCCAAGTAGAACAGTTATTTGGATTAGCTCCAAATGAAGCGTGGTAGCTGCATCTAGGAGATGACATAGAGATTTGTAAAACACACACGGATCTGAAAGGTTCAGACCTGTTGACTAAAACCTCTCTCACAAGCAACATGATCAAACATAAAACTCATTGAGTGTTAATCACATAGTGATGTGAACTAGACTACTGACTCTAGTAAACTCTTGGGTATTAGTCACATGGCGATGTGACCTGTGAGTGTTAATCACATGGCGATGTGAACTAGATTATTGACTCTAGTGCAAGTGGGAGACTGTTGGAAATATGCCCTAGAGGCAATAATAAAAGTATTATTATTATATTTCCTTGTTCATGATAATTGTCTTTTATTCATGCTATAACTGTATTATCCGGAAATCGTAAGACACGTGTGAATACATAGACCACAATATGTCCCTAGTGAGCCTCTAGTTGACTAGCTCGTTGTGATCAACAGATAGTCATGGTTTCCTGGCTATGGACATTGGATGTCGTTGATAACGGGATCACATCATTAGGAGAATGATGTAATGGACAAGACCCAATCCTAAGCATAGCACAAAGATCGTGTAGTTCGTTTGCTAGAGCTTTGCCAATGTCAAGTATCTCTTCCTTTGACCATGAGATCGTGTAACTCCTGGATACCGTAGGAGTGCTTTGGGTGTATCAAACGTCACAACGTAACTGTTCTGGAGGGGGAATCGACCACGAGGGCCTCCACATGAACATCCTTGCCCCTCCGATGAGTTGTGAGTAGTTTACCACAGACCTACGGGTCCATAGTTATTAGCTAGATGGCTTCTTCTCTCTTTTTGGATCTCAATACAATGTTCTCCCCCTCTCTTGTGGAGATCTATTCGATGTAATCTCTTTTTGTGGTGTGTTTGTCGAGATCCGATGAATTGTGGGTTTATGATCAAGTTTATCTATGAATACTATTTGAATCTTCTCTGAATTCTTTTATGTATGATTGAGTTATCTTTGCAAGTCTCTTCGAATTATCAGTTTGGTTTGGCCTACTAGATTGATCTTTCTTGCCATGGGAGAAGTGCTTAGCTTTGGGTTCAATCTTGCGGTGTTCTTACCCAGTGCCAGAAAGGGTTGCAAGACATGTATTGTATTGTTGCCATCGAGGATAACAAGATGGGGTTTATATCATATTGCATGTGTATCCCTCTACTTCATGTCATCTTGCTTAATGTGTTACTCTGTTCTTATGAACTTAATACTCTAGATGCAGGCAGGAGTCGGTCGATGTGTGGAGTAATAGTAGTAGATGCAGGCAGGAGTCGGTCTACTTGTTATGGACGTGATGCCTATATACATGATCATGCCTAGATAATCTCATAACTATGCACTTTTCTATCAATTGCTCGACAGTAATTTGTTCACCCACCGTAATACTTGTGCTATCTTGAGAGAAGCCTCTAGTGAAATCTATGGCCCCCGGGTCTATCTCTTATCATATTTGCTTTCAATCTACTTTATTTGCATCTTTACTTTTTGCATCTATCTTATAAAATACCAAAAATATATTTATCTTATCATACTATCTTTATTAGATCTCACTTTCACAAGTGGCCGTGAAGGGATTGACAACCCCTTTATTGCGTTGGTTGCGAGTTCTCAGTTTGTTTGTGTAGGTGCGTGAGACTTTTGAGGAGCCTCCTACTGGATTGATACCTTGGTTCTCAAAACTGAGGGAAATACTTACGCTACACTTCGCTGCATCACCCTCTCCTCTTCGAGGAAAACCAACGCAAGCTCAAGACGTAGCAGTATGTAGTGTAATTTCAATTATATTGTAAGTGCAAATTGCACCTGTGTATAGATAGTAGCCCCTGAGACTCTGGTTGGCATCCAAAGGGAGGCGATCAGAGGATCAAAATTATATACCCCGGAAATGATCTGACTAATTTGGAACACATGTTGTTACATCCAGGGCAACTGCCCAAGCGATGGAGGTAGCACATCTAAAGCAAAAGATTGATGTAGCAGATAATGACATCATGCTTATTAATAGGCGGCTCGACGAGGTGCAAGGTATGTCTCTGGGGCACCCAGTACATGCTAGCATTGTGAAATGAGCGTGATACTAAAAAATATGTATATGCATAACTGCAGATAGTGCCGCCGCAGTTGAGACCCTTCGGGCTGAACTTACCTAGGCCAAGGAGCAAGCCAGGATAAGTAATGCGGCTGACGAAAAGGGAGCCGCAGAATTGAAAGTCGAGCAGACTGCTTGGCATCAGTGTGAGGAGAGGATATCTACCATGGCACTCAAGCTGAAGAATGCCACTAGCCGATGCCAAGTTCTTGAGAAAGAGAACAAAGCAAAAGCGGTCGATCTTGACAAGGCCTTACAAGAGGCGAAGGAAGCCTGATCCGAGTCTAGAGCAGCTCGGGAGGAGATCCGACAAGCTGGGGAGATCGCGGCTGGTAAGCCCTTTTTATTGCAAACTAAGTTTGGTGATCCGAAGTATGTGCCGCTTAATCAACGGTGGAGTTCTCCGAACCCCTTTATGGACCTGCCGAAGAGTGCTGCTCATGCGAATCAGTTTTTCCATGCACAAGAAGGACATACAACAGAAAAGCTATTTTGGTCGCAATTTGATACGCCGAAGAGCCTACTGTTGAATGAACAGATGGCCCAATGGGCCGAGCTCCACAAGATGTCTAGCACTGCTATGAAGGACATCATAGCCCGGCTGTGGCCAACTGAACCCATTCCGGATAGGTTATTTCGGTTTGGTGCAGCAACTTGTTAATGCGGTATCATGTATTGACGCTGTGAAGCGGTCAACGTGCATAGAAGGTGCACGGATGGCCCTTGCCCGTGTCAAGATATATTGTGCGAAGATGACAACCACCGATGTTGCAGCGCAGAGTCCACCCAAAGGCAAGGACCTTAACATGCCAGAACATTACTTTGAAGATGTCCTAGAGGGTGCCCGCCTAATAGAGGGTTTGTGCTCAAAAAATATTATGTTCGAGTAAGGTGTATCAAAATTTTAATAACAATATTATGATATATTTAAGGCTATGATTTTATACTTTTTGCCCGCCGGTCTATTCTGCCAATATTAGCAGAATAACTATTCTGATAACACTTCCGCACTACACGCTCAACGCAAGTGCACGTCATTCTTTGAACCAAGTGTGCTCCAGTACTCACACGAGTGAACTTCTCGTCGGAAAAAACTGCACGCGTTATTTTTTCGGTACTGTTTTCGCTCTAGTTTTTTAACCGTTTATCGGAATGAGGTGTATAATATACAGTTGAAAAGCTATGGATTAGGCGCAGCTTCAACATGTTGAACACTTTTCGAGATTCCCCACGGTTTAAGAGCACTTTTGAAAATGGTGCAGCCCATGACGAGTGGCAGCGAGAGTTTTTTCGCGATTTCTTCTAAACCGCTCGTCGGAACGAAGCAAATGATACACCGTTGGAAAGATATCATCGAGGCGCATCTTTTTCATATCTATCATTTTCTCTAATTCGTTATGGTTTAAGAGCAGTTTCAAATTTACTAAATTGCGGAATTCTGTTTTTTTTAAAAAATCAAATTTTCGGTACTGTTTTTGCTCCAATTTTTTAACTGTTTGTCGAAACGAGGAATGTAATATATTGTTGAAATGGTATGGACAAGGCGCAACTTTCATATGTTGAAATGTTTTTGAGATTCCTTACGGTTTTAAGTTAATTTTGAAAATCATGTGGCGGATGAGGAGTGGCAGCGGCCGTTTTTTGCGAAATTTTTACAAACCGCCAGTCGGAATGATTCTAACGATATGCTGTTGGAAAGATATCAATGAGGCGCAACTTTTTCATGTAGAACAATCTCTCTAATTCCTTACGGTTTAAGAGAAATTTTGAATTTACAGAAATGCGGACACTCTATTTTTCACGACACCCAAATCGACGTGCGTACTTCATCCGACTGAAAACTGCACTGCATCGGACGAAAAACCACACTGCATCAGACGGGTAAGAGAACTGCATGGTTTCTTTTATTCAAACGTGATTTTTTCAAGGACGAGAAAGTAGAGTGCGCTTTACATCGGGTGTAAATGAACCACAACACTATCAAGAAGTGAACCGCATTACTTTTCTTCGCTTCCATAACATTTTTTATGCACTTACGAAATGAACAACATCAAACGGCTGACCGCACTACTTTAGACTACAAAACGCACTGCAATGTGAACCAAGGAAACTGCATGCGAGTTTGACCGTAGTGTTTTCTCTATAATTTTTTAAACAAGGCGTGTGGTGTTATATGTGTGTTGCCTTTAGCCCGAGTGAGCTTCCAGAGAGTTCAAACCGAACTCCCACACGTATAAAGGTGTACTGCAGTCTTCTTTTAGCCTCTTTCTTTTTTGTTATCTATATTTTTCTTTTTGGACTACAATTTTTCTGACATCTTTTTGGACTACATGACGGAGCCTAGCAAACTGTATTATTTTTTGTATGTCATGTTCCCACCTTTTTTTCTTTATTGACGAGATCGTTTTTTTTTTGAGACAAGATGAATGAACTACATCGAAAAAATTCTCAAGCAAGGAAGTAAACTCGTGACTGAAAGGGGACTGCTCGAGACAACTAAGTAAACTGCATGTTTTTGTTTTATATGGTTGTTTCACATCTGCTCTGTACTGCACATGTGCTCTGCAAGGACAAGACGAGCGAACTTCATTCAATTTTGTGTCCTCCTACCGCAAGTGTGCACAATGAAGCACACACGGCTCTGAATTGAACCACGAGCTCCCGTCGGGTCACCAGCATGCACACGAACCTGTCGTTGATCAGCTTGCTCGAGGGTCCTCCCAACACAGAAGGGAACTGTGCCTTCCTTTTGCGCGAGTAGTTCCTTTTTTTGCAGTACAACATCTTTGAAAATTGGGAAAATCAACAAAAAGAAACTGCGGCAGAACACCCAGCCTCGCTGCACCGAGGACTCATGCATACTGCAGTGCTTTTGCACAAGCAAAATCCGAAAAAAGGGCCCCGAACTGCAACCGATGCATCGCACCGCATGAGGGACCCAGGCAAACTGCACGCGGCGGGGTCTATTCTACCCAGTTTCTAGCAGCGCGCTGGAGTGGATCTGGCTGACGGTGGCCGGATCCAGAGCGGCGGCGACAAGCAAGCTTGAGATGGCCATGGCAGCTCCTGCAGCACAACCGTGTGAGGGGAGAGGTGAGGAGGAGGAAGAAGGAAAGGAGAGAGGAGGGGCGGCTCACCTATGGTGTTGCTCTGGCCGTTCAGCACGGCAGCGTGGGGAGCAGCGACCGGCCGGGAAGGAAGAAGGAGAGGGGCGCGGCGGCCGGATCAGGTGCCGTTCGGCAGGGAGAGGGGCGCGGTGGCCGCATCAAGTGCCGGTCGGCAGGGAGAGGGGCGTGGCGGCCGGATCCGGATATGGTCAGATCTGCGAGGCCGCGGGAGGGTGCCTGAGTGGCAGGATGGGCGGCGGCTCGGCGGCGGTAGGTGGCAGGGGGGAGCAGGCGGGGCCGGTCGTTGGGAGGAGGAGGCGGGGCCGCGCCGGCCGGTGGGAGGAGGAGGCAGGTCGGCGACAACCTGGAGGAGGAGGCAGGGCACTGTGGTTTGGGGAGGGAGGCGCACGCGGACCTGGAGTGAGAGGAGGAGGTGGGTGGGTGCCGCGGTGGTCGGGGGCCATCCTCGTGGTCGCCGGCTGCCAAGCAGGTGGTGGACAACGGCGGTGCTGGAGGCAGGTGGTGGTGGGGTGGGGTATCATGGTGGAGGAGTGGGGTTCGAGGGGGAGTGGTGGGCAGCCGTGGGAGGAAGAGTGGATTTTTCTATTCGTTAGGTTAGCGCGTGTCGGGTGGCTACTGGGTAGGGGTGTTAGCAGAATAAGAAACTGATGTGTAGAATAAGACTATTAAGGGTGTTATCATAATAGATTCATCCTATATATATATATATATATATATATATATATATATATATATATATATATATATATGTATGTATGTATGATCTAAAAGTTTGCAGTCATCGGCTTCAGCCCCCTCGCGTATAACGCGGGGGTGTTTGGAAAAGCACTTGATCACACTTGACCCAACGTCTTGGTCCGTTAAGGAGGTGTTAGTGCGGCGAACTAGGCAATCGGACTACAGAGCTTTAACACTTTCACTTAGCCATAGGAGTTTGACGGTGGGACTACTATATAGCCCCTGGTATGTCCGCGGTTATCCCAATATGGTGCGTATACATACGTGACCAGAAAGACGGTCCTTCATTTAACACGGAGGGAATCGTGAAGATTCCGATGAGTCATCGAGTGGTTGACCAGCTCTCGCCGCATCATGACAGTCAATTTTTGGCTTTCTCTACTGAGGTGCTCAACCGGGCTAGCCGGGACACAATCACAGTAGTTCTCCCTTTACTACCCTAGCCGATATAGCGGAACATAAGGTAGTAAGCACAGGAGTCGGGCAACCCAACTCTTGACCAAAGACATGATTTGGAGCTGATGCATATAAGGCCAAACTCACGACGCCGAACACTCCCTATAGGTATTCGGACTTTAGAATATACACCGGGCTGAATACAACCCCTGGTGATAGACCCATGGTATCAAGGCACGTGTGGCAATCCGACATGGGGAAAGAGTGCAGGTGGTGAGACATGAATCTCAAAACACGATACATGCTGCTTCTATAACATCCACTTTAGTACGGCGAGCCGTATGTTTACAGATAATGCCGGCATCTTTCTTGGACATTTTCCATGCCAGGAAAGTATAAGACAACAAGAGATAAAAAAGGTTTACGGAGGGTCTTAATCTAAAAAAGAAACCTTAATGCGGGGCCTTGCTGCACGTCTGCGCCTTTGTCTCCGTTGTGAAGTGTCCATGAAGGGTATAGTATGATGCCATCCGTAAAGAAAAAGGAAAAACCAGGTAAAAGAATCTTGTGTGGCCGTGAGCAAAGCTGGTTCATTTTAATGAACCATGAAGTATCTCTACTATTAATGGAGGATCGAACGTCGTGATGGTTCGACCTCGCTCGATCTCCCTCCCATCGCACGCACGCAGATTTTTTTTCTTCCAAAAATATGAGGAAAGTTGCGACGCCTCGCCGCTCGATAAAAAAAAGGGAAACAGCCCACGATCGCACACCTCATCTCCCACTAACCTCACAATCCCTCGTCTCCAATCCTCTCGCGAGAGAAATCGCCGCCGGCGGCTAAGTACCATCGTCCGTCGTGCGCGCGAGCGCGGCTGCCGAAGCTGGACCGCGGGCGCGGCGGGGCGGGGTCCGGAGCCGGGGCGAGGGCGAGGGCGACGACGGCGGTCATGGGGTCCGGCACCTGGCGCAAGGCCTACGGCGCCCTCAAGGACTCCACCAAGGTTGGCCTCGCCAACTTCAACATCGAGTACAAGGTCAGCCCCGCCCATCCTGCCATCAACACCTCGCCTTGTATCTCCTGCCGCATATGACCTGCATCCCGCTCCTCTCTGTATCTGTCTGATTATCCTGCATTGTGCCACATCAATTGCTAATGCGCCCCAAGAATTTCTGATCTCTGCAGGATTTGGATATCGCCATCGTGAAGACGACGAACCACGTGGAGTGCCCGCCCAAGGAGCGGCACTTTAGGAGTGAGTGATTCCCCCTTCCTGACCATGCAATGCGGCATCTATGCGGCCCTGGTGAAATCTTTTTGCTGGATGCAGGGATAGTGTTTGCGAACTCGGCAAATCGCCCGCGGGCCGACGTCGCCTACTCCATATGTGCATTGGCCAGGATGTCCAAGACCAAGAGTTGGATAGTGGGTTCCTTGTTTGTGTATCTTGGTAGTAGTTCCTTGTCTGTTTATCTATGCCGATTGATAATCCTTGATTCAATCATCTCCACAAGGTACAACACAGGTAATTTCACCCCATCTCGCTTATTGAATCCTGAAGCAATTAACTTATAGCTTAATTACCTGCAGACTACAGTTCTTTATTGGGAACGAAGGATTCGTCTATTTTTCTTCCACTCTGTTTGGATTTCTAGGAAGTCTTTTGCCTATTGTGCAGCACATGAGTTCAAATATTTCTTATTTGATGTAGAATCAAATAAAAAGGTTGATGTTTCATGGCTCAACCAAACTGAAACCAACCTTAGGAATACAACAATTCTTGCTCCGTTGTATGTGCTCCCAACCATTCATATTGAAGGAATATGTACATAGGCTGGGCTCGTTAAACAACACCGTAAGCCATAACATAGCTTCAACCATGAACTGCGGTTAATTAGAAGAAAAAAAAACCCAATTTGTTATTCTGTGTTTGTGAGCAGTCTATCATGGATTCGGTTCAGTTGGAGGGTCTTCTATGGCTGCAGCATAAGAAATAGTACACATCTAGCCATCCAAGATCCAACATTCAAGAAAAGTCTAAGATTTGCTTAACTACTTTTTTGATTTACTTGGGCAGTTAATTAACTGCTTTTCGTAGCTGGAGCTATACTATGTCATGATATACGAATTGAGGAAGAAATTGCAATAGATAGTCATGATATACGACACTTTTCATAAGGTGACTAAAAGATAACCGTGTGTTTCTTGCCGAATTTTTTTTGAACCGTCCATGATATTAGAGTTAGAGCATCTCCAACAGCCGCGCTATAGCGCCGCGCGCAAAAAACCTTTTAGCGCGCGCGCTGCGGCTGGTTTTGTGCGCTCGCCTACGCTGGCTCCAGCAGCCGCGCCATAATGCAGCGCGCGCGCGTCGTTCCAGCAGAGCGCAAAAATACAGCGCGCGCGACTCGCCGGGCATTTTGCATATATGGATATTTTGGACAAAAATGAACATGTAAAATTTGACACAAACAAGTTGATGAATAAAAGTTCATGCCCACAAGTTCATCAAAATCATGCCCCCAAGTTCATCCAGCCAAGTTCAAATGCAAACTAAAAGTTCAAGACATGAAAGACACATCAAGCTTCATCTTCATCTTCCTCTTCTTCATCTTCATCCTCATCTTCCGAAGACGACTCTTCCGCCTCCGAAGATGAACCTTCCTCCCTATCCTCATCACGCACCGCATCACGCACCGCATCATGTGAAGCTCCGACGGTGTTGGCAAGATCTTCAACGGCATCTTCATGGGAATGTGTGTGAGAAGCCATGGCGGCCGGAGGTGCACCCATGGCGGCCGGAGGTGCACCCATGCCTCCCATGAGAGAAGCAAAACTCATGCCTCCCATGGCGGCCATAGCGTCGGAGGGTGCTCCAAAGCCACCCATGCCTCCCATGGCGGCCGGAGGTGCACCCATGCCTCCCATGGCGGCCATAGCGTCGGAGGGTGCTCCAAAGCCCACAGAGAGAGGAGAGAGAGAGAGAGAGAGAGAGAGAGAGAGAGAGAGAGGAGAGCAGCGGCGGTGATGGGTCCCTTTCGCCCGCAGAAGAGAGAGGGCGGAGGGAGGGAGGAGGAGCAGGAGCGCAGTGGCGGTGTTGGAGGCCTTTTGCCTGCAGAGAGAGAGGGGGAGGGAGGGAGGAAGGAGGAGCGCAGCGGCGGTGCTGGTCGATCCCGTTCCACTGGATCCGGATCGTCAGGAAAAGCGGATGCGGCCACTGTCGATGTATGCAATTCAGCGCCCCTGTCAAACGGAGATTGGTAGGGATGACATGGAGAGGGACTTCGCTGGCAGGCCCTGACTCGCACCATCTACCTACCCAGCAGCCTAGGATCCCACCATCATGGGCAGAGCCTCCTCCGAGGGACACCAAGTGGGGATGAGGTGAGGCCAAGGAAGAACACATCGGGATGGCCAAAGAGGTAAATGGTTTAGTACTGCCTGTGATTTTTGTGTGGAAATCAGTGTCTGCAGTTTCTTTAGTCCATGGGATTGGTGAGTGTGTTGTGCTCAGTTTGTTATCTTAGGAATTAGTTACTTTGGGCAAATAGGGAAAGCATCAGACTTAAATCTTTTACTGCTGCGACGATGAAAATCAGAGAAATATAGCAGGTCGTGTTTGTGCTCCATGCGATTTGTGACTAAGTTGTGTTTAGAATCCTGACTTGATGAAACCGTGGCTACTTTACTTGCATTGGGGCCATAAGGACAGCATCTGCCGTGACAGAACTCCTTTGGCTGTCGGAGGAAATTTCAATAAATATGGTCATAGGTAGATTGACTGTAATAGATGATTCCAGTGATTAGTGGCTTGTGCTGGATTAGAAGGTATTATCTTAATATCCAACATCTCCAGTTTACTATTATGGTTCAGTACATGATTACTTACAATAGCTTTACAGGGGACTATCAGTCCCTAGAACTTTGTTTCTTAAAAGTTATGTGCAATTCTTTTCTACCAATATTTTGTCCATATAATTTCCTATAAATCAGTAAATTGTTTCATTTTGATTCAAATTGTTTCATATTGACCTGTTACCATATTAAGCAGTCATCCATACTGGCCGTGCATTTTCTACATGAGTAGCTTGTGATTATTTGTGCTCCATGGTCATGCTAATTGTGTAGATGAAGGATTGCTTGGCTGTTCGTGGCGGCCGTCGCCGGCTGGTTGATCGTCCTCACAGCTGGTGTCCATCGAGGTCGTTGACTCCTCTGTCCGCCTTTGTTGCTCCCGCTGGTCTGATCGGCCTCACAACATGTATCATATTGCAGTTTAGAAACGTAACTACATAAGGTACTCCATGAACATTGGTACACCTTTATTTTTCTGCTAAATTGTTCCGGATCACATAATGCACACCATGAGCACTCATGCGAAGTTATTGTGTGCCAGGTTCACCTATTTCTTATTGTTTCCATACTGACATGCATGCCAGAGTCTCCATCCACAAAGTTATAGTTTTATTGTGCAATTAAATGTGTTTGATCGTGGATGGCATTTCTATGTACTTCATAATGTTTAGTATGTTTGAACGAACCCGATCACATTTAATTTGTCTTAGCATATTGCTTTACTCATAAGATTATCTCTCCTTGCTAATGAGCTAATGGTGAAAGGGAGAATCTTTTTCTGAAATGAAGCATTATTCAGGGTAGAGAACGTACGGAGGTGCATCCTTTTGAATTTGAGAATATTTACAATTCACCCACTTGCAGCTATGGCCTTGACCTAGCAGTGAAAAGGGTTTGATGCCCTCGCCAACAGAGGTGGTCGCGACGGTGTGCCTGAGTGTACACATCACCATCCTGGTGGATGAGAAGCAGGCGTACAACAGCAGGAGGATAATTCACTCAGGACAAGATCGGTTACTTAAATTGTTCATCAACATGGTCTTGCAAGTCGTTGAATCATGTTCCGTCACCTCTGCTTACTGTCACTCTTAAGGCAAGAGGACCTTTTCTAAATGTATTCCAGTATTGTTGAGCCTCTTCTATTTTTTACTTTTGGCATGAACAGGGATTCGTTCTGAATACTATTACGTAAGTACATGTTTGTAGTTAGCATGGAGCCATAGACTCATTTGCCATCTGCGCTTGCTGTTTCATATGGTTTTATCAATAGTAAAGCTTTTGGAATTACAATCATAGTGGTTTACTTGGTGGCCAGTGTTCCTCAAGCTATACGAGATTTGGTTAAGACATGGGGATCCTTTTTTTTCACTCATGACGATAAGTATTTATATCTGGAATTCAAGTTTGAGCCACATGTATATGGTTTGGTAGTACTTTGTAAGAAAGAGGTCATACTATTTTGTGGGATGAGCGCTTTAAGGAGGGTTTACTAGGACCACAAGAAAGCTTATCGTGGTTCGTCGATAACAATGAAACAACTAGCAAGGCTGGGTCAACATTGGCGGCGAATAACGATGGTGAGAGACGTGTAAAGTTATATTCCGTGGCAACGCACGGGCACTCAGCTAGTAACTTCTAGGGTCCGAATAGGGTCAAGCCGAACTATGGACCTTTTACGTGTAGAGTGCCCCCGAAGCCAGCGAAGGGATTTTGAGTATATCTCCTTATGGGGTAGTCGATGGGGGCGTAGCTGCTAATCGAGCTCAGGTTTATCTGAGCTGCCACACTGAGGTGTGCGCCGGACACGTTTAGCTGTGTCAGTGGTCATAATGACTGATGGGCTGCTCGGCTTGAATAGGCTGTTTTGTGCTTCAACTTCTAGAGCCGCCGTATATTCTTCTGTACGAAGAGAGCGCTCTGTATTTCCGCTGACCGTGATGATGCCACGTGGTCTAGGCATTTTGAGTTTTAGGTAAGCATAATGCGGGACTGCATTAAAATGGACGAAGGTCGTTCTTCCGAGTAGTGCATGATATCCACTTCGGAACGGAGCAATGTCGAAGATTAGTTCTTCGCTTCGAAAGTTGTCGGGGGAGCCGAATACAACATCCAATGTTATAGAGCGTGTCTATCCCCATCTTGCGGGATAACTCCTTTAAAGGTAGTGTTGCTTGGCTTGAATCTTGATGGGTCTATCCCCATCTTGCGGACAATGTCCTGATATATCAGATTGAGACTACTGTCGCGGTCCATGAGGACTTGAGTGAGGTGGTATCCGTCGATTATTGGGTCGAGCACTAGGGCAGCTGAACCCCAGTGACGGATACTAGTGGGATGATCCCTGCGATCAAAGCTGATCGGGCAGGCCAACCATGGGTTGAATTTGGGGGCGACGGGCTCAACGGCATAGACATCTCGGAGTGCGTGTTGCGCTCCCATTTTGGGATATGAGTGACATAGATCATGTTCACTGTTTTGATCTCCGGTGGAAATTTCTTCTGTCCCCCCGTGTTTGGCTGGCGAGGTTCATCCTCGACTTTGCTCTGCGGTCCCTTCCCTTTGTGTTCGGCGTTGAGTTTGCCGGCCTGCTTGAAGACCCAACATTCTATGTTGGTATGATTGGCTGGTTTATCGGGAGTGCCGTGGATCTGGCAGGGCCTGTCTAGAATTTTATCCAGGTTCGATGGACTATCCTTGTTGGTTTTGAATGGCTTCTTCCGTTGAACAGGACTGGAGCCCCTGAATCTGGTGTTAACCACTGTATTTTCTAGGCTTTCTTCGTTGTTCCGACGTTTCTTTTGTTGCATTGTGGTTTTCCATTGACTTCCCTGACTTCGGATGTGCCGGGGTCGCTGGTCCTACTATGGGCTAAACAGATGTCTTTGCCCGCGCAAAAGCGGGTCATGAGTGTGGTTAAGGCGGCCATAGTCCTTGGTTTTTCTTGGCCGAGGTGTCTGGCTAGCCATTCGTCCCGGACACCATGTTTGAAGGCCGCTAAGGCTTCGGCGTCCGGACAGTCGACGATTCGGTTCTTCTTAGTGAGAAACCGGTTCCAAAGCTTACGGGCTGATTCTCCGGGTTGTTGAATTATGTGACTTAGATCATCTGCATCTGGGGGCCGGACATAGGTCCCTTGGAAATTGGCCCGAAAATCATCCTCAAGTTCTTCTCGGCTTCCTATGGAGTTTTCAGGTAGGCTTTTTAGCCAGTGCCGAGCTGGTCCTTTTAGCTTGAGGGGTAAATATTTGATGGCGTGGAGATCATCTCCGTGAGCCATCTGGATGTGAAGAATAATGTCTTATATCCAAACCGTAGGGTCCATTGTTCCATCATACGCCTCGATGTTTACGGGTTTGAACCCTTATGGAAAATCATGTTCCACCACCTCATCGGTGAAGCATAGGGGGTGTGAGTCACCCCTGTATCTGGCTGTGTCGTGGATTGGGTCCGACGGTTGTAGTGTTCGGTATTGGTTCCAAGCTGGTAAATGGCCGGCGTATTTTGTTTGGTAATCGTGGTCCCGTGTAGGAGCACGCTCCCTGGATCCGTAGATGGACCTGGTTTTGCCAGCCCTTTTATCCAGGTCCTCACGTAGATCGTGTTTCTGGTCCTGGGCCGCGACCTTCCTTCCCTTGTGGGGAGGTGGTGCGGGCTTGTGTACGGCATTGCTAGCC
This sequence comes from Triticum aestivum, assembly GCF_018294505.1. Classification (NCBI taxonomy): domain Eukaryota; kingdom Viridiplantae; phylum Streptophyta; class Magnoliopsida; order Poales; family Poaceae; genus Triticum; species Triticum aestivum. Next base: position 379,947,689 of record NC_057798.1, read on the forward strand.
GCTCTATCTCGACCATGAGTGGTCGGTTCGGCCTGTAAGCCGTATTGTTTTTCGGCGGTATAGGCACGATAACCTCGTCGTCGAATTCGGGCAGCAGCTTACGTTTAGGATAGCTCTCTGTCTGGCGATTACCGCCGTATTTTTCCTCACCATCTAGCACTTCGTTCCATTTGTCGTTGAGCGTATCCTGTGAAGCTTTAAGCCACTGCTTCTGCTTCTTCAGGCTCCTTACAGTGGTGATAAGCCTTTGGTGGAGGCATTCTTGTTCTAATAGTTCTTCTGGGATGACGAACTCGTCGTCGCCCAGGCTGATCTCCTCTTCAGAGACAGGTTGGTAATTGCTATCTTCGGTTTCGCCGTGGTCGGACAACATCTCCGGACTGTTTTCGCCGTCCTCTCGCACGCCCTGCTCCAACGCTGGGTCTGCGGGGTCCTCGGCTTGGTTCAGATTATCATCAGCGTCCGTGACAATGTTGCTGTTTTTCTTTTTGTCGGATGGAGGTCGGCGCTTGGGACGCTGACGCTTGGGAGGTTCATCGACAGGCATGTTGTTATCGCCGTCGTCCTCATTCTCCTTTGGTGTGTCCATCATGTATATATCGTATGACGATGTAGCTGTCCACTGCCCTAAAGGTGGCGGTTTTTGTGCCTGCTCCTCTCCGGCATCATCGTCGATACCGTCGATGTCCTCGAAGCCGTAATCGAGCGTTTTGGTTAAGTCCTCGACAGTGGCAATGAAGTGGGTGGTGGGTGGGACGCAAAATTCTTCGTCGTCCGCTTCCCACTCGAGCCGGACATAGTTCAGCCGAGAATTCCCCAATAAGGAGAGGGACTTTAATGAGCTTAACACGTCGCCAAAAGGCGAGTGCTGGAAGATGTCTGCGGAGCTGAACTCCAAGACCGGTGCCCAACCAGGTTTGATGGGCACGGTTGCACGCGGTCCAGAACCCATGGCCGGAGACGAGTCTGAGGTTCCGGTAACACCAGCCCAGCTCGAAATTGAGTCTGTGTGCGGCTCGGGCGCCGCTGAGTCTGCGGCATCCGTGGTGGGGTTAAGTTTCCCGTCTTTGGCGACGCGGTCTGCTCCGGCTTTAAGGCCAGGGCGGTCACATGTGCTATCTCCTGTGTGTGGCCCGATGACAGATCTAGGTCATGTTCATCGCAGTGGCCGGGGACAGCCATCATGGGCTCGAACCAGTTGAAGATCAAGTCTCCACGGATATCAACCACAAAATTAAGGCTCCCAAATCTGACCTGACGGCCAGGGGCGTAGCTATCGATCTGCTCTAGATGGCCAAGTGAGTTGGCCCGCAGTGCAAAGACGCCGAATGCAAAGATCTGTCCGGGGAGAAAGATCTCTCCCTGGACTGCATTGTTGTAGATGATTGATGGAGCCATCAAGCCTTCTAGTGACGACGCAGTGGAACTCTCAATGAAAGCACCAATGTCGGTGTCAAAACTGACGGATCTCGGGTAGGGGGTCCCGAACTGTGCGTCTAAGGCTAATGGTAACAGGAGGCGGGGGACGCAATGTTTACCCAGGTTTGGGCCCTCTCTATGGAGGTAATGCCCTACTTCCTGCTTGATTGATCTTGATGAATATGGGTATTACAAGAGTTGATCTACCACAAGATCGTGATGGCTAACCCTGGAAGTCTAGCCTATGAGGTTATGATAGTTGTGGCTTAAACCCTAGAAGTCTAAACCCTCCGGTTTATATAGACACGGGGCTAGGGTTGTACAAAGTCGGTTGCAGAGAAAGGAATCTACATATCCGAATCGCCAAGCTTGCCTTCCATGCAAAAGAGAGTCCCATCCGGACACGGGACGAAGTATTCTATCTTGTATCTTCATAGTCCAACTGTCTGGCCAAAGTATATAGTCCGGCTATCCGAGGACCCCTTAGTCCTGGACTCCCTCAGGGAGGAGGTGCAGCGTTCACTCTATCGCCTTCGGCGAGGGAGGCAATCCACTAGCGGCTACGGTATTCTCTTTCACCCAGCGCCTGTGCGGGAGAGCCACCGACCCCTTCTTCCTCACTGTCGTACGTAGGGTGAGCAGATCCGGCCTCCCGCCGCACGCCTTGCCACATCCCGATGACCTTAAGGTATAAGTTTCTTTGAAACCGTCGTTGCTCTAGCTGCATGTGGATCTTTTTTGATCTGTAATCGAATCTAGGTCTTGGTTCAAAGAGGAAAGAAGGGTGCGGTGGGGTGGAGCATGAATCTAGGATGTGGTTCAATGAGGAAAGGAGGGACGAAAAGTAGTATAGACTGGCTATTCAGCCACTTTGTTGGTCGAAAAGGGAAAAAGGGGGTAAACCAGTACACACATCTGTAAGGAACAGATCTCTTTGTTGAAAAGGGAAAGAAACTGGGCGGTCGGGTAGTTTGTGCAGGACTAGATTTGCTGCCCTCACATAGGAAAAAGGTTCAAAGAGAACAAATATGGGACCAACGCAGATATGCTGGTTGGCTACATACTCTGCATCACCCATTTATACGTGTGGACGCACATGGTGTTAGCATGTCCCATACAACTATTTTGCTGTTGTTAATCTAAGAATGCCGCCAGAAAATTGAAGCAATACCACTGTTAAAAGTAAATTACTCCCTCCATCCCAAAATTCTTGTCTTACATTTGTTTAGATACGGATGTATCTAACACTAAAATGTAACTAGATACATCCGTATTTAGACAAATTTAAGACAAGAATATTGGGACGGCGGGAGTACAATTTTTATCGAATGTTGTTTTAACAGAATGTCTCTCTTAATATGAATCAATGCAACCGTTTTAGAAATGCTACGATCCTACTTTGTTTTCCATCAAGATAAGTTAGATGCTTCTTTCTGTCACCGTTTGTTTCATCCTCCTTTATCAACAAGTAATTGTTTCCTTTTTTGCCTCTGTTAAGACAGGGGTATCTATATAACTTGTTGCTATTGCGACATTTTGCTTGGGTACGCGAAACACTTTGCTTGATTTCAGTGCAACTGCACAAAACGAGATTGGATGTCCTATTCGTGTTGTTAGATTCGTATTTTATGTTGGTCGTCTCATGAAAGGTCAGTACAGGCCTTCATCCACATGATTGTGCAATGTGCTTTGAGATGTTGTGCTACTTGTATTGGTACTATTTTAAATAAATGTTGAATTGAAGCTATTGTATTGTTGTCTTTTCCCATTAAGTAGTGAACAAAAATGGGACCAACCCAGACATGATGCTTGTTGCTTTGTTACAACAAACTCTGCATCACCCCCTTTATAAGTATATGGAAGCACATATTGGTATTGTGCCCACTCTCCCCTGGAACTATTTATGCTTTTCATTAATCTAATGCCGCTGGTAAAATTAAGCAATGCCACTCTCAGAATTAACTACTGAATCTTATTTCAAAACTGCAACACTTGTTAGGGATTGGCGGGATTACCATTTTTGTGGCCGCATGTTTCATCCTCCTTTATTAGCCAATAATTGATTTCTTTTTTGCCTCTGTTTAAACAGGGATATCTATTCAACTTGTTGCTATTGTGACATTTTGCTTTGCTATGCGAAATACTTATGTTTTAAGAGTGTTTTGTGCAGTTCAACTTGAATGTCACACCGGCGACTTTGCTTAATTTTGGTGGAACTGCACAAAGGAGATCGGATTTTCATATATGTGTAGGGATTTCGTTCAAATCCTCCTCCCGAGCTGTTTCATATCTTGGTCAAGAATGGTCAGTACCGACTTTCATCCACATGATGGTGAATTGTGCTTTGAGATGTTGTGCTACTTGTATTGGTACTGTTTTGGATAAATGTTGAACTGAATCTATTAAACTGTTGTCTTTTACAATTAAGTGAGCAAAAATTGTTCCAACCCAGACATGATGCTTGTTTCTTTGTTACAACAAAACTCTGCATCACCCCCTTTATAAGTAGATGGAAGCACATGTTGTTGTTGCGCCCACTCTCCCCTGGAACTGTTTATGCTTTTTGTTAATCTAATGCCGCTGGTAAAATTAAGCAATGTCAGTCTCAAAATTAATTAACTACTGAATCTTAGTTCAAAACTGCAACACTTGTTAATTAGGGATTGGCGGGATTACCATTTTTGTGGCCGCATGTTTCATCCTCCTTTATTGGCCAATAATTGATTCCTTTTTTGCCTCTGTTAAAACGAACCAGTCACATTGTTTTAGGAATGGTACTATCCTACTTTGTAGTTCTTTCTACATGTTTAATCAAGGTATTGTTAAGATAATGTCTCTGTTAAAATGAATCAGTCACATTGTTTTAGGAATGGTACTTTTCTGCTTTGTCGTTCTATATACATGTTGAAACAAGGCGTTGATAAGATAATGTCTCAGTCAATATGAATGAATCACACCGATGGAGAATTGCTACTCTCCTACTTTGTTTCCCATTAAGATAAGGTAGATCAGTAGATGCTTTTATTTTGGGAGTACAAGTCATCAACCGTTATTTCTCAGTAATTGTTTCCCTTATACCTATTGTTGCTTACAAGGATATCAAAATTAGAGCTCAGTTTTATTCCGACTTTGATTTTAGTTGAACTGCACAAAAGGAGCCAATGTGTCCAAGGCAAACTGCTGCATTACTGGGTCCAGTTGGTCGTTCCACTTTGCAGAAAGAAGCAGTCACTATTTGTGCTACATTACAGAAGGAATGACTGAGAAGCTTTACAAAGTGTTAGTGACGCTGGTGACATGACTAGTCTACAGAGAGCATAGGCAAATCTACAACACGTGGAGTGCACTGGGCAAAAAGTGCCCAAACAAGTACAAGAAGCCATGACAGGGCTCGACGATCATAGGCATTACATACTTTGAATGGGAAAAGCATGTCAAAAGTTTAATCATTGATGCTAGCAAGAAGACATTAGTTTAATATATTGGAATTGGAAAATCTTGTCAAAATTTGCTCATTGATGTTAGTCAGAAGACATGCATTTGATATTTTTGAGTGGGACGCCCTTTGCTGTGAGCAGCGTCAATCGTTTTTTCCTATTCCTGTGTTCAGTTTAGAAGTAAATAGTTACTCTACTGAGATATTCCCGTGTTAAGAGTTTGTACTGAATATTGTCTATGTAATGCCAGGCCTTGTGTTTGATTACAAAGTTGAGCTTGGAATGTCGTGGCATGCAGCATCACAAGCTGTTCACCGTGCCTCCTGAGAATAATGCTTCGTATTGTTTTGCATGTCGATCTAATGCCGGTGATTTGCTTGTTAAGAAGATCAGCCTCTTCTGTTGTTTTCGTGCTTAAGAAGTTCATTGTCTTATGTTTCATTCATAGCCTATACGACAAGTCGGGTAGGTTAGACGTGAAACCATATGATCTTCGGACCAACTCATTATCTTAGGCCGCGATTGGATCGTCGTTTTCCAACCAAAACCGCTTGTAAATAAAAGCAGATGGTCTCGCGCGAAGCGCTTTGTTGGTCGATTTCCACTAGTAAAATATACACTAGTCTCTCAAATTACACGCGTAACCCGATGGTTTTACTTACAGACCTCGGGCCCTCGGTTTCATTACGCCAGTATTTTACGCGTTGTTTCCGACGACGAGTAAGTTACACTTGCATCTTAATACAGGTGTGAAATAAACCAGAGCTCCCAAGCGCGGCCTTACCATTTCATGTCGTCTCAGTCTCTCGAAGGTGCTCATAGGTGCCCTACGATCCTGGCTTCCTGAATGAGTAGTGGGCGCTGTATCAGACCATCCGTAGGGCCCGCGAGGCCTTCTCTGTCGTCCTTCGAGTTGTTGCGCTTGCCGTGGCACCGAGCATTGTTAACATGGTCAACAAACATGAGGGTTCAGGAGATGACTTTATTTTGACTGGATGACAGTAGGGACCCACTAAGGCCATAGCCATACGTACGCAAGTGCCTCCTTATTATGTACAACTATATTTTTTTGCTTCATCCTGGTTTCCTGACATCACGGTCCCACACCATTATCAACCTATGTAGTCAATATAAACGAGAGAATTTCACAAGGTGCGGCCAACAGCTAGGACCGAGCAGCTCGAGCAGTATTTGTGTTTTTGAGGCGTGAGCATTGCAGAGTTTTTCTTGGCAATGTTTTCGTCGTTGTTCAGAGGAGAGCAGGGAATTAACTGGGCGGGCTGTGGCCCATCTAGCCCAGGACAGATATCCAGCCCAGATATTAACTTTTTTTCAAGATGAAAATGGATAGCCCAACTATACGTTTTTTTGAGGAATACCCAGGCAAGGTCAACTTGTTATTCTCCGCCCCGCTGGACTGCAAATCTTTCCTAGGAGGGATGCATTAGGCTTAACAGGAAAATGGGCTTTAAAAATAATAAGTGGGATGTAATTATTAAAACTGGGCAGTAACAATAAAAAACTGCACCAAACACGAAATTAGTTTATAAAATATTATTTATGGATTTTGAAAATCTTAACTTTTAATTGTTGCATGCGCTATGTTTCGTTGGATTTTTACATAATACAAATTTATATTCAATCTGACTAGAAATTTCAGGATAAAAATATTTTGGATCCCATCAAAATCTGGGAAATTTTATTGAATTCCGTCTTGAACGTTGGTTGAAATTATTAATCGTTATCCTAGCTAGAAAATGGGTTGTACGTTTAACAAATTGTAAATGGGCAGTACTTTCTTACAAATCGCAAATGGGCTATAAGTTCTCTGCCACACACTTGTGGGCCTACTAAGTTGACGCGTCCCCTAAAAAAGAATTTGACGCGTATGCAAGGCTTTGTCAACTTATTATAGTCAACACACAATTCTAGCAGCAGTGGCCGTTGGATGTCTATCCAACGGATGTCGTGCTTCTTCTTCAATCTCGGATATTCTAGCTTCGGCCGCCCAAAAAATGATTCCTCCCCCTGACATCTGGGGCACACCTTTTCGGAGGCTGACCTGTGGGCCTACTAAGTTGGCGCGTACCAAGGGCTTTGTCAACTTAGTCAATATAAACGATTCTAGCTGCATTGACCGTACGATGTCCATCCAATGACCGTAGTGCTTCTTCAACCTCTGGTCTTCTTGCTCCAGCCGCCCAAAGGAGCGCCGGTCGTGCCGCCTGCTCCTGCCTCCCGTGGCCGGTTGTGCTGCCGTGGAGGCCTCACCGCCCCCTACTACTCGCACCGTTGGACAGGCCATCCCTCCACTCACCCACACCCTCGGTTATTCTGCGGCGACGATAGCCTCACACCGCAGCCGAACCAGTGAACCCTCATACTCCTCTCTGCGCGGGCATCCACTGCCGCGTCTTCCCCGGCTCCATGTCGTCCCCTTCCCAGGCCTCACCGTCGTCCACCGCCGTGGTGCTCTCGATGCAGCATGGTCAATGTGGTCAACGACCGACTTCCATCGGAAGACTACTGTACATGTAGAGGCTGAGAGCTGGGCGCATGGTAGACGCAAGGAAGTGCCTCCTTGTTACGTGCAAAATAATTGTTCATCCACCTGACAGCAGGGACCCACCGGACGGTCCACCGTATTTCGTGAAAAAAATGTTTCCCCCTGACTGCTGGGACCCACTGGACGGGCCACCATATTTCGTGAAAAAACGTACCCCCCTCTATCAGCTCAGACCCACCGGAAGTGCCTCCTTATTATGCACAAAAAAAATGAATACTCCCCCTGCTAGGTGGGACCCTCCTTGGTGGGAGGCTGACTTGCGGGCCTACTAAGTTTACAGGGACGGAGGGCTTTGTCAACTTAGTCAATATGAACGATTCTAGCTCCAACCACCCAAAGCAGCGCGGTCGTGCCGCATCCTCCTGCCTCCCGTGGTCGGCTGTGCTGCCGCGGAGGCCTGACCGCCCACTATTCCCACCACTGACCAGGCCTTGTGGCAACGGCAGCCTCACACCGCAGCCGAACCAGTGAACCCTCGTACCCATCTCCGTGCGGGCTTCCACTGCCGCGCCTTCCCAGGCTCCGCGTTGTCCCCTTCCTAGGCCTCACCGTCGTCCACCGACCCGGTGCTCTCGGCGCGGCGTGGTCAACGTGGTCAAGGAATGACTTCCATCAGAAGAGTACTGTACGTGGAGAGGCTGACAGCTGGGTCCACGGCGGCCGCAAGGAAGTGCCTCCTTATTACGCGCAAAATAATTATTCCTCCACCTGACAGCAGGGACCCATCGGACGGGCCACCGTATTTCACGAAAAAAATGTTTCCCTCCTGACTGCTGGGACCCACCAGTTACATATTCGCACACAAGGAAGTGCGTCTGAAAAAAAATGATTCACCCCCTGACTGCTGGGACCCACCTGCTACATCTTCGCACGCAAGGAAGTGCTTGACAGTCAGGACCCACCTAGTCGAAGCGTACGTAGCGTTGTCATTCTGGTCGATGTAGAGGCAGGCACATGTCGTAGTAGAGGTGTGCACGTGTCATAGTAGAAGCGCACACGTAGCATGTACACGTACGTACAGCGGCCAGGGTGCAAGAAAATAAATACGACCACGTACGTACATACGGGCAAGGTGTCAAATGCCTACTTGCGCATATGTACGGCCAGGGCTCGTGTACATGGCTGGGTCGGAACGGAAAAACATCGTCTTCGTCGTGTTCATGGGGAGCCAACCGGCTGGGTCGGAACGGAATGCGTCGCCGTGTTCATCGGGAGGGCTTGGATGGAACAACCGATGGAAACGAGGCCTGGCGTACCGCAGAACGGAGGAAACGGCCTTGTGTTCAACCGGCCACGTTTGGAACAGGATCCTGTTCATCGAGGGGGGGGGGGGGGGTTTGGCGTACCGCAAAACAGAGGAACAGACTTGTGTTGGACCTCCTACAGTCGAAACGGGGTCCTGTTGATCGGGAGGGGTGTGGCGTACCGCAAAACGGTGGAAACAGACTTGTGTTGGAGCGCTACGGTCGAAATGGGGGTCATGTTCATCGGGAGTCGTGTGGTGTACCGCAAAATGGGACTCCACGGGATACTGTTCATCTCCACCGTCGACCTCCTCCAGCCTCCACAGGCTACCGTTCATCCACCGTCGACCTCCTCCAGCCTCCACCTGCGAATGTTCATCGACGGTCTCCTGTTCATCCAGCCTCCAACGTGCACTACTCCACTGGCTACTGTTCAACCAGCCCTCTCCACGGGCTACCGTTCAACCACCACTCCACGGGCTACTGTTCATCCATCCCTCCACAGTCTACTGTTCATCCAGCCATCCATGGGGTCGTCCTGTTCGTCCAGCCCTCCACGGGGTCATATTCATCCAGCCCCAACCGGCTCGATCGATCGGGGTCCTGTTCATCCAGAGGCAACACCACGGGGTCCTGTTCATCCACCCCCACCGGGAACTGTTCCTCCAAATCCCCCAGCAACGCTCACTATTCATTCAACCCCCCCACACAACAAACGCTCAATGTTCATCCAGAGGCAGCATCGATCTGCTTCATTTGCAGCAGTAGCGAAGGAGTCACTCTATCGCTCGGGTTTAGTAACGCGTAGCCTATAGTGCAATCGCTCGGGTTCAGTTAGGCGATGCCTTGCTCGGGTTCAGTTAGAGCCCAACGCCTCGCACCCACGCGTGTACGGTACGAGAGAAACACGCATCGCTCGGCCCCCGACCACCCACCATAACCGGGAACTCCCCGATATTTTCCCGGCCCTCGCTTCTACCATGGCGTCATGGACGGCCCAAAGAATGTCATGCAGCTGCGTCTCTGGCCCGCCCAGGACGAAAAGCCCATTTTCTGTCATGATTTTTTGTCATAGAAGTAGGACCCCACTACATCTATGATGACATCGGATTTTGTCACAATTATCGTCATAGAAGTGTCATAAGTATGATAGAAAAAATTTCGTTCAGCCCAAAATGTCACGGATGTGTCTTTTTTTGTAGTGTTCTTCGCTCGCCCGCCCGAATCCACTTCCCTGCTGGCTCGCAGGCACCGAAAACCCCAATGGCATAACTGACTGACACGTAGAGCCGCGATTGGAATCCCCTCCCCGATGTTCTTTTGGAGCAGATCTGTAGTCGTATGGGCCTACTCAGCACCGTCCGTCTAGCTCAGTGTCTTTGAGCCGTGTACTTATCTGCAACCGGCCGGCCCTTATCAAGACAACCTGCTTGCTGATGCCCGATCCTCACAGGTGGCCCAAACACCGACTTTACAATCCTACGGAGGTTTCCGTGGTGCCCCTCGACATGCTACCACTACCCATCCACCTGTCCTTCATGCGCGGCCACTACTAGGTGGGCATGAATGCCAATTGGATCATCCTCATCCACCAATCCGGTAGTCCGTGGCGTCTCGTGGATATCTACTCCCAGCGAGAGATCACCCTTCCATCATTGGATACCGCCGCCATCGAGCCTCGCGGCCCGCCGGACACTCCTGCCTACTACGCACGAGACACGTCAAGCTTTTGGCTCGACCTCTATTTGCTGAAAGTTGTATCTGTGAAGTGCCCACACCATCAGAAGACTACATGGATTACAAGCTCATTGCCTTGTTCAACATGGGATTAGTCTATCTAGAATTCGGTCGCCATACATGGTTATGGCTCATCGTCAATCCTATTGAGGCAACATTTCTGTCTGATGCTATAGTGCATGATGGCATTGTTTACGCGGTCGACACACAGATTGGCTGCCTATACTGGTGGAATCTATCGTCGTGTAATTGTTCTATCTCATCTCATCTTTACCTTGTGAATATGACTGCCAGTTCAATGTTACAAATTTACAATAGATAGTATGTCTATAACTACATCATTGCTATATGTTTCTCTCATTTCCTAGATTTTTATGACAACACATGTTATTGTTAGAGTTGATATGAGAACAATTGGCATCTAATGAATGCTAGAATAGATATTATGAGCATAACCTCATGATTGCTATATGTTACTCTCATTTCCAAGATGTTTATAACAACGCATGTTATTGCTTAGAGTTGATATGAGAACAGTAGTAAGTGCTATGGTAGAATATGGGTAGTCTCTGTCATAGTTGTTTTCCTCTCATTGTTACATGATGTTTGAACCATGACATATTGCTAGAATATGAAAGCCATTGGCTTATTTTTTGAACTTGGGGTATCATTATGACCACGGCATTGCAATTCTCTGTCTATGATATGTGTCACTCTTATAATAATCTTAATTCCACACATATTCTGAACATGATTGTTTATTTTTGTCTTTTTGGTCTCCAATTTGAATTGTTGCAGCAGAAGCAAATGCGCTGGCCTTCATGATTCCAGGACCTGGAATCATACCAGCCGATGGGTGGTGGTTTATCGCTCATTCAGCTGACAGTGGTCATTTGATGCTAATTCACACGTACCAAATTGACCAAACCATTACATCAAACCACATGTAGTACAACGCCTGGGGCGTTCGTGACACTGATGGCTATGGCTGCTTTGTGTTCAAGAAAGATCCCAGCTCTGTTGGGCCAGGTGTATTCAACTAAAGGCGGGTTTGCAGCCTCGGCAACCACTCCATGTTCCCCGGGCTCAATTATCCGATCATCCAACCAATCATCAATCATATCACCGACGATGATTACCGTCCTATGCAACTTCCATTCGCCAGGGGGACTGTGCTTACACATCATACCATGGGTTTCATGAATCACCATATCCATAGATTCGTCGACACAGCTTGTTGCCAGATAATCTTCAGTGTGTGAAAGGCATCAAGCTTCCATGCGATGGATGGCTTTTGCAAACCCGGCATGCAGCAATGTGGTTCATGCCAACAGCAAATATGCACAACTTGATTCATACTGATATCTAGACTGAGTCATGTATTCTGCTGCAGTAACACGACCCTCTTTTGTTGGATATTATGTACTGTTGTTAGTTTGAAGCACTCCTCTGGTTTGAAGGATAGATACCTTTCTGGGATCAAGTGCATCCTAACTCACCTGCGTAGGATGTACTGATCATGATGATGGAGATGTTGTGCAGAAGCCATATATATATATATACATATATATATATATATATATGTATATATATATATATAGTGGGACTATTTAGAAACCCCCCTCTAGAGGTCCTAAATAAGCTTATTTAGGAACCACCCCTCCTAACCTAGTTCTTTTCCCGAAGGGAGCGAGCGAGGGAGCGAGCAAGCTATGGTTTGCCGCCGGCTGCAGCAACCCCCACCTAACCAGTTTCTACCATAGCCGGTGCGTCGCCACGACCACCGCAATCACCTACACCGCCCGGCACGCCACCACCACCTACTCCGCCAGCGCGCCACCATCTCGACATGGCCTCCCCAACCTCCCGCACCTTCTCCCCTACACACTGGGAGGCCCGCACCTACCCCGACGCTGGCCGTCGTGCCCACCTCCCCTACCTCTGGCGCCACCGCAACCTCTCCGCTCGGCCCCAGATCCAGCGAGGTATGTCCACAACCTAACCTCTCCCTCCAGGATCTTGCGAGTGCCGCCAATTTGCCTCCCCCATCGGTCAAGATCCTGGCCTCCGTTGCTTCGCCTACCGACCAAGCGCCCTATTCGTCCCAACACCTCTGTAGCCCCTCTCGGCGGCCACTAGTCGATGGACCTGCCTCTCCATGGAAGGGAAAAGAGGCGCGCGAGCTCGAGTGGCGCAGCCAGAGGCCCGTCGGGGCACGACCACCAGATGGAGCTCGGCGGCACACCGACCACCTTCCTGCCCCCAGCGAGGCCCGTCGGGGTTCGAGGCCCCCGTTGAGCGAGCCACTACCCCATGCGACCACACTGCACCACCAACGCGCACCAACTCTGCCGCTAACTGATGCTCTAGTTGTTATTAGTCGTTGCTAATTGTTGTTGTTAACTACTATGAATTACTATTGCTAATTGCTTGCTGGTAGTTTTGTTAACTGTTGTGTTTGTGTGCGAGAGACGGTGAAACAAGCGTGTGATGCTGAGTGCTGATGCTAACTGCTACTACTGTGTCACGGTCCTGGCAGTTAACTGTTGCGCATTCCACATATCTTCATCAGTATTTTTAATCCTGGCAGTTAACTATCGCAGTTTCGACAATTAGCTACTCCAATCCCGACGGTTAACTTGACCAGGGAAAAAATAGAAAAGAAGAATTAAAAACAAAAGAAGCAAAAAAAGTATTACCAGTCATTGCAGTTAGCTTACTCATCGCGTGCAGTTAGGTATTTCATACCCGCAGTTAGTCTGACCCAATCCAAAAAAGAAAAAAAACATTTTCAGTCTCATAGTTGACTTCGTGCTAACTGCCGCGATTCCCGGCAATTAGCTATTTTCACTCCCGGAAGTTAACTTGACCTGACGATAAGCATATGTCAGTTAGCTATTCCGCGCGAGTAGTTAGCGTGTACTGTAGCAGTTAGCATGTACTGTGGCTACTTTTCTCAACTGTGTGAAGCATGGTGTTCACATCCCCCGTCCATGGAGATGAAGAAAGAGCAAGATGACAACAATACAGAAGAATATTACTTTGATGTTGATCCCAAGTCCATCCACTGGGACAACTGATTCTATGGTGTTCACCTCCCCAATGTGCTCAAGTACATGAGTGATTCATTTACATTTAACTAGCCAAAGTGCAAAGAGCTTAACTGAATTAGTCAGTTAACTGTTGTTGAGGATGAGAGACATGCATGTAGAAACGAGAAAAGTCATCTCTATATCTATATACATGTTTGATTTTCTGTGAGGATGCGACAAGAAATGGACTAACAAAAAATATATTTCATTCTCCCTGGGAATTTGCACGTAGAGCAGCAGCTAAGAGAATTCCAACAGGCAGCAGTAACCCCTTGCCACATCTGCAGTTAGCCGGTGGCGAGCCCCGAGTCGCGTGCTAGCCTCTTCGTTCACAGTTAGCTATGTCCATGGAGAAGTTAGCACGAAAACATGGTAGAATGACTTTGGAGTTCACTAAAACATGGCGGTATCCATAATAGTTAACTTCATTATTTGTAGCGGTTAAAAAAGGAAAAGTTGGCATTTAAAAATGGGCAGTTAACTTTATAATTTAGATTGACAAAGAAAAATGTTCAAAAGTTAACTTTATTATTTTGCAACAGTTAAAACCATGAAAAGGTTGCCTATGAAAAAAATAGGAGTTAACTTGGCAAATTCACAGTAGTTAACTTTATATTACCCATGGCAGTTAAGTGTCCAAACTGTGGTAGTTAAAACTCAACAGTTAAACTCGGCAGGCTTGGGAGTTAACCTCCGTATTCGTGACAGTTAGTTTGACCCTCACAAAATAAGTCTCGGTAGTTAACTTGGTCTTTACTACCGTAGTCTCGACAGTTAACTATTTTTGGCCTTGCAGTTAGCTCGACCCAGGAAAATATTTATATATGTATAAAAAATAGTTTCTTTAGCCGGTAGTTAACTCGGTGTTAACTGCCGCAATCCTCGATAGTTAGCTATTTGAGTACCGGTAGTTAGCTTGATCTGGAAAAAAACCAAAAAAAGTGTCTTAAGTCACGACAATAAGCTTTGACACCATACGTCAGTTAGCTATTCTGGTCGGGCAGTTAGCGTGAATTGTAGTTGTTTGGAAAAAAATGATGAGAATGTCGTTAGTTTTCTGAAAACCGCTCTTAAACCGTGGTGAATCTGAAAACGAGTTCTATATACCAAAGTTTGGGCTAATCCATAGCTTCCCAAAGGTGTATCATACGCATCATTCTGAAAAACGGTTTGAAAATTTCTTTCACAAAAACACTGAAAACGCATTTGAAGAATTTTTCTTTTGAATTTTTTTTAAAAAATAAGGATTTTGGAAAAATGATCAACATAAGGAAGTTCCGCATATTCAATAGCTACCCATCGATATATCACTTGCATCATTCCGATAAACGGTTCAAAAATTACGATAAAAAACAGTGCGAAAAAGGTGCCACAAAAAGTCCGCTCAACAGTTGACTGGAATATGACGCACAGTTAGCTTATCTGTTTTTGGGCAGTTAGGAATGGTTCCTGAATAGGTTATTCAAGAATGGGTTGCAGAATAGCTGGGATGTATATATAGATATAGATATATATACTAAATACGATAGTAAGTAGTATAGTAGTAGAACTAGTATACGTCGGTCAAATTATTCATCATGTCCACACATTGAATTGAGGTGACAACACGCTACGCGTGAGGTGACACAAGAGTCACGGCGGCGTGTTCGGGTATTCTGGACTTCAGATTTGGAGTACCACTTATCTGTCGAAGTCTTTCATCATTCACTTAAAACAGTCGATTGATCATACATTGAGTACCATATAACTGGAATTAACCGATGCAAGTCCAAGAAGGATTGGCCGGTGCTGCCGGCTGGCGTCAAGTTCGATCCCACAGATCAGGAGCTGATCGAGCACCTTGAGGCCAAAGTAAGTGCTAACAGC
The DNA here is from genome assembly GCF_018294505.1 of Triticum aestivum. Taxonomy (NCBI): domain Eukaryota; kingdom Viridiplantae; phylum Streptophyta; class Magnoliopsida; order Poales; family Poaceae; genus Triticum; species Triticum aestivum. Next base: position 379,963,050 of record NC_057798.1, read on the forward strand.
GCGAGATCTCACCCTCTCATCGATTTGTTCATACCAGCTATCGACAGTGAGCACGGCATATGCTACACCCATCCTGAGAAACTTCCAGGTAAGACACCGATCGGCCGTCTACTTGCACAACCATATTCTTTGTTTATAGCTCTATTTTTCTTTTTAGACGCAGACCTAGTGAAGCAATTACAATTTGACAGTTAATAAAAAGTGAAACAAGTGACTGCAACATGCCAAAGATGTTATGAAAATGCTAAGTACATACACTAAAACCTGTATTCGACAATACTGCAGGTATCACACTGAGTGGCCTAAGCTAGCATTTGTTCCAGACCAATTCCAGGGCGTTCAAAAGGGGCACATGGACGCATCGCAAGATATAGTCGGAGTGCGGAATGCACGCAATGTGGCACAAGACCGCCAATACCTTGCCGGTGATGGTCAACGGCTGGCAAGCGAGCAGCAAAAAGGTTCTGATGCTGCACACCAACAAGAACTTCGACCAGCAGAGGACTAACTGGGTGATGCACCAGTACCTCCTCGGGGACCTGGAGCAAGAGAAGGAGCAGGAGTTGGTCCTCTGCAAGATTTTCTACCAGACGAACACTAGGGCCAGGAGTAAAAAGATTATAAGTTAGTTTGGTATTGGTACTTGTACTACCTTGTCGTCCGCAAGTTGGTATTGTTGTTAACAATCTTTTAGTATGAACTTGGCATTTGCTTCCAACCATCATGCCGAGGGTCGACGTGGATATAAAGCTGAATCATTTGTTTCGAAACAAATTTTCAGGCACTTGGTTTTTATTTGATGGGTAGCATAAGCACATGTCGTTCGAATTCCCAGTTCTCCAAATTCTTCGAAACAAGTGCATGCACTTATTATCACGATGAAAAAACAATATCACTGCTTCATGCCAGTTATCAGTTTGTACTTGCAGCATTCTCTCGTTTATTTAGCAGGTATATTGTTTTTTCAGCTCGAGCAAGTTTCAACTGGGCTGTAGACTGCCCAGTCTTGGTTTTGTTTTTAACAGGACCAACCCATGACGACAACGGGGCACAAAGATCCAGCAAGTACCTACTGGCCTCTGGCCCGCCAGTGTTAGTTATATTTTGTCTTACAACATCTGCAGGCAGTTTTTTTACTGAATCAAATACACAGCCTAGTTCTACTTTCCTCTTGAAACGCATGTCCTACATCCGTTTTCTAATCTCTACCTATAGTTTTACTAGTTCACATACACGTATCATTATATTGAAAATACATAAAATTCCCTTTTCATATTTACATCCTTATTTTTGTTGATGTTTTCCCTCCCAGCGTTGATTTTTTACCATTGTTTTCCCTTAAACCAACTCAATTGTCCCACGTCTTATTTACTTACAAAATCAAAATGATTTTTTTAAATCAATAAGTTCTTAAAAAATGTTTATGATTTCGGGATTACAACAGTTCGGACTCCACCAAAATATGCAAAATAAGGTTGAACTTTTTGACCGTGGTCCTGGGCAGAAAATGGGATGTAATAAATTACTTAAGAAATAGCAAACGGGCTGCAAATTATTAAAAAAAAGTAGCAAATGGGCTCTATGTTGTCTGCCATAGATTTGGAGGCTGACTTGTGGGCCTACTAAGTTCATGCGTACACAAGGTTTCTCAAAAAAGAAACTTAGTCAACAATCGACTCTACCAGCGTCAGACCGTTAGATGTCAATCTAACGACAATCGTGCTTCTTCGGTCTCTGTTTTTCCTGCTCTAGCAGCCCAAACTAGCGCCGGCGGAACCGCCTGCTCCCGCTTTTTGTGGCCGGCTGTGCTGCCGGGCAGGCCTCACGGCCCCACCATACTCGCATCCCTGGCCTGTCTATCCCTCTACTCACCCACACCTCTTGTTATTTTCTAGCGACGGCAGCCGAACCAGTCAACCCTCGTACTCTCCACCGCATGGGTAGCCACTGCCATGTCTTCCCCTGCTCCGTGTCATTCCCTTCATAGGCCTCGTCGTCGTCCACCACCCTGGTGCTCTCGGTGCGGCGTGGTCAACATGGTCAATGAGCGATATCCATCGAAAGTGGACTGTATGTGGAGAAGCTGACAGTTGGGTCCATGGCCGCACACAAGGAAATGCCTCCTTATTAAGCACAAAATAATGATTCCTCCACCTGACATCTGGGACCCACTGGAAGGGCCTCTGTATTTCACGAAAAAACATTACCTCCGCTGACAGATCGGACCCACCAGCTATATCTTCGCACGCAAGGAGGTGCCTCCTTTTTGCGCACAAAAAGATGAATACCCCCTGCCAGCTGGGGCCCACCATAGTGGGAGGCTAACTTGTGGGCCTACTAAGTTCACGGGGATGGAGGACTTTGTCAACTTAGTAAATATATGAACGATTCTAGCTCCAATAATCGTACGATGTCCATCCAACGGCCGTAGTGCTTCTTCAACCTCTGGTCTTCTTGCTCCAGCCACCCAAACCAGCGCCGGTCGTGCCCCGTGCTCCTGCCCCCCCATGGCCGGTTGTGATGTGGGGGAGGCCTCACTGCCCCCTACTACTCCCACCGCTAGCCAGACCATCCCTCTACTCACCCACACCCCTTGTTATTCTGCGGCGATGACAGCCTCACACTGCAGCCGAACCAGTGAACCCTCGTACACCTCTACGCGTGGGTATCCACTGCCGAATCTTCCCTGGCTCTGCGTCGTCCCCTTCCTAGGCCTCGCCGTCATACATCGCCCAAGTGCTCTCGGCGCGGCGTGGTCAATGTGGTCAAGGAACGACTTCCATCAGAATAGTACTGTATGTTGATAGGCTGACAGCTGGGTCCACGAGCCGCAAGGAATTGGCTCCTTATTACGCCCAAAATAATTATTCCTCCACCTGACAGCAGGGACCCACCCGACGGGCCACTATATTTTGCGATAAAAACATTTCCCCCCTGACTGCTGGGACCCACCAGCTACATCTTCACACGTAAGGAAGTACGTCCAGCAAGAAAAATGATTTGCCCCCCTGACTGCTGGGACCCACTAGCTACATCTTCGCACGCAAGGAAGTGCCTGACAGTCAGGACCCACCTGGTTGAAGCGTACGTAGCGTTGTCATTCTGGTGGCGAACGTGTACGTACATACTGGTCGATGTAGAGGCGTGCACGTACATACGACCAGTGCTCTTGTACATGGCTGGGTCGGAACGGAGAAACTGCATCATCGTCGTGTTCATGGGGAGGCAACGGAATGCTTCGTGTTCATCGGGAGGCAATGGAACGCGTTGGAGCTAACCAGCTTGGACGGAACAACCGATGGAAACGAGGCCTGGAATACCGCAGAACAGAGAAAACGGCCTTGTGTTTGACCAGCCACGGTCAAAACGGGATCCTGTTCATTGAGAGGGCTCTAGCGTACCGCAAAATAGAGGAAATGGAATTCTGTTGGACCTCCTACGGTCGAAACGGGGTCCTATTGATCACGAGAGGTGTGGTGTACTGCAAAATGGAGGAAACGGACTCGTGTTGGAGCACTCCGATCAAAACAGGGGTCATGTGCATCGGGAGGGGTGTGGCGTACCGCAAAACGGGACTCCACGGGATAATGTTCATCTCCACCGTCGACCTCCTCCAGCCACCACGAGCTACTGTTTATCCACCGTCGACTTCCTCCAGCCTCCACCTACGATTGTTCATCCACGGGCTCCTGTTCATCCAGCCTCCACCGCGCGCTACTCCACCGGCTACTGTTCAACCAGCCCTCTCCACGGGCTACTGTTCAACCACCCCTCCACGGGCTACTGTTCATCTAGCCCTCCACCGGCTACTGTTCAACCAGCCCTCCACGGAGTTGTCCTGTTCATCCAGCCCTCCACGGGTCCTGTTCATCCAGCCCCAACCGGCTTGATTGGGGCCATGTTCATCCAGAGGCAACACCACGGGGTCCTATTAATCCACCCTCACTGGGAACTGTTCATCCAAACCCCCCCAGCAACACTCACTATTCATCTATAGGCAGCATCGATCGGCTTCAGTTATCAGCAGTAGCAAAGGAATCACTCGGGTTCAGTAATGTAGCTATTGCAATCGCTCGGGTTCAGTTAGAGCCCAACACATCGCTCGAGTTCAGTTAGAGCCCAACGCCTCGCACACATGTGCGTACGTGTACGAGAGAAACGTGCATCTCTTGGCCCCCGACCACACACCATAACCGGGAACTCCCTAAAATTTTCCTCGCCCTAGCTTCTACCACGGTTTTTCCGTCATGGACGGCCCAAAGAATGTCATGCAGCTGCGTCTCCGGCCCGCCCAGGACGAAAACCCATTTTCTGTCATGATTTTTTGTCATAGAAGTAGGAGCCCACCACATCTATGATGATACTGGGTTTTGTCACAATTATCGTCATATAAGTGTCATAAGTATGACAGGAAAAAAATTTGTTCGGCCCAAAATGTCACGGATGTGTCTTTTTTTTGTAGTGAATAGTGTGATAAGTAGTTCCTGACCATTATCAGATCACCACAGTTTCCCCATTTCCCCCAAATCCGTAGATAGCCTCCAAATCCATAGCCCCCAAATTCCCTCGCGTGGTGCTGACATTGAGGGGATGCGTACGGGTGGTGCTGATTATTTCGGTGCAGCTGCTCTGGCTCGTATCACCACTCTCGGCAGTGCGGTGGGTGGCACCTCCATGACGGTGGACACCGCTGAGCAATTGCCTAAGGTCATCAAAAGGCCGATGTACTACTGATCTGAATCATCTTGTTAGGTTCTAATCAATCCCGATCTTTTTTAGCATGTCCAAAGTACCTCCATGCTCAATCCGTCCTGAATGACCCCCCAACACACACACACACACACACACTCCGAGGAATGTGATCAACCACCGAATCCGGAATGTGACTCCAGACTCCCGCAACATGAGTGTGACTCCGATTTTTGCGGCATTGAGAAGTACCAAAAGCTGAGTTGTGTGCACGGAGGGCTTCAACATTGGCAGAAGGTTTTTCAGTTGCCCCTAGAGGTTAGTGCTAAGTTCATCATTTAAGTTGAGTTAATGCCCCCTCTCATCCTGAATAGTACTATTCAACATTGGCAGGGATATGAGGCTTCTGCCTTTGTTAAATAGTTGGATCATGAATGGCATGGCAGGGCTCAAAGTGTGACCACCAAGCTTGAAGAACATAACATAAAGCTGAAGAATAAACTGCTTGATCTGAGTGTACAATCATTATGATGAAGCAAGAAAGAATCAATGACATGCAGCAAATGAAAGCAAGAGACAAGAAGGAACTAGCATGTGTAGTTGTGGTCGTCGCATTAGCCATCTTCTATGCGTTGTTTGCAATGGTGATTAGGTGTTTTGCTTGATTAACATCAATAAGCAGAGCTCATCTATTGCTTGCCAACTTTCCTATGAAAAATGCTTGTTTCACATTTGGATGCTCCAAACCCGTGTGCGTCATTATGACGATGAGAACCATGCAACCACGGAAATTTGCAGCGAGTGGGTACTATTAATTGCGGTTGATTATATCAGGATTAATTCTAATCGCCTGCCAAGGCACCAATATAATCTGTCGATCCGCCACTTCAATTTTCATTCCTGTTTTCTTCATACCTTGCTTCAATCTCCACCATCTTCATCATCCCAGTCGGCCATGCTACACACTTACACACACTCTCCAATCTCGCTTTCTTGTGGTTTGTATACGTACCATAGCCATGTCGAGCGACACCAAGGACGACAGTTCCACCAGCCGTCCCGCGCCCGATGGTAGGTCAATCTCAGAATCTTCCCGTTTGTCTTCCATGAGTCTGGCATCGAGCCCTGACCTCGATTTTATCTGGATCATGGAAGGGCCACCGCTGCCCGAGTTGTTGGACGACAACTAGACGGACGAGGAGCCGTCGCGGGACGAAGAAGACGACGAGTATGTTGATGATGAGGAATGGTCGAATAAGGATGACAGTAGCAATGAAAAGGAAATAGTCAGTGACTTGAAGTGTCCTCGCCAAGATGATGGCACGGGGCCATCCAACAACAACAATAGGAAGAAGGACTAAATTAATCATATTGTATATCTCTATTGCCATTCACTCATATTAATTCGATACCTTTGTTTCCCCTGACAATCTCATCGTAGACGGTTAGCAATACATACTCGATAGAGATCTTTTACATTATTGCCCATAGTTGGTTCTTGAATTGTGTGCCCCGTCGAGCACACAATTCACAACAAAAAAGAAAAAAATATCATATGCACTATCTATAATTATTGCACACAATTGTGATTACGACATGTTTGTCGGGTATCACACACATCTTGTTACACTGAATCATCTGGATTCTTCTGCATCATCGCAAATAGTTCATCCGAGTGAAATGTATGCCATCTTTCGCACATACCTTGATATGGCTAACCATTTGTGTTGTTCTGGTTCAATGCAAATAGTTCATATGGATCAAATGTATGCCACGTATCGCACACATAACTCTAATCTAAATCATGCTTGATGTCTCCGCCATCGCACACAGCTTGTCTTATTGGTGGTAGTTTTATTACAACAATGTTTGTGATTAATGCATCACACACAGTTTGGTTGAAGGGTCTGTGATTCATGTATCCCGTAGCAGCATCCTACAGTAGTGCATGAAACAATAAAAAATTATAGATATGTTAGAGATGTATCAGGACCCCCAATCCTACTTCCTACTCATCCTCGAGTTGGTAAATGATAAAAACAGAATTTTTGATTTTGAATGCTACCTAGCATGTCTATCATGTAATCTTTTATGGTATAAATATTGAGAAACGGTGAAGTAATTGATAGCAACATAATAATATCCATGAGTACAAAACATAATCATTAATTTTTTGAAATATACGATCCTGAACAAATGTTATCCCTACTCATTGAATTGTGTAAGCATGGCATGACAACGCCTTCCCCGCATTAAGATAAATCATGAGCATCCTATTGTCAAACCAAGCAATTGGATCATACTTTTTCATGAGCTTCAACATTTTTAAGTCCACTCAATAGATGAGGATGAACCATGGACATAGCACTATGGGTGGAATAGAATGCAGTGGTAGGGATTAATAAGGGAAGTCAAAAAGGAAGAAAGTCTTGCATCAACTCCGCGGATCGATAGGCAATGGAGAGGCCTTTCAATCGATATGAATGCGAGGAGTAGGGATTTCCATGCAATGGATGCAGTAGAGCTACTGTATGAAAGCTCAATACTGAAACTAAGTGGGTGTGCATCCAACTTGCTTGGTCATCAATACCTCCAACATTTGAGGAACCCCGTCACCGGAATATATAAACCAATTTCTATAATAAAAAATTCTCACTAGTATATGAAAATGACAAATCACGAGACTCTCTATATAAAGAGCATGGTGCTACTTTGAAGCACAAGTGTGGTAAAAGGATAGTAGCATTGCCCCTTCTCTCTCTTTCTCTCCTTTTTTAGAATAATATCATGAACCTCGTCCCCACATTTTGGAGGACTCATCAGTCTCCATCATTCTTTACCTCACTAGGACAATGCCCTAATAATGATGATCATCACACTTTTATTTATGAGAGAATTTCTTATAAAACACTATTTTAAATGTTGTTTCCCTATTTAACACTACAAAAAATGTCTTCCTTATCTAACACTAGTTCTAAAATTTGTGCCTTTTGTAACACTTCTGTCACTTTTGTTAGCATATACCATTTAGATGCTTGTCAGTTTTTTTAAGTAGAGAAAATTGCCCCTAACTATATCGCATGGGAAAAAAGAAGTCAGCTCGCCCAGATCACGACCCGTCCCTGTCTTTTGCCCCTGTCCTCCTAAACCTAGCGAGCGACGACGGCGGCTCCTAGCGGCGGGAGGGCACAACACGAGAGGCCGGGGGAGATGGAGGGCGACGATGCTGCTCGGGGAGACTGCGTTGAGGAGGGCATTCATGGAGGGGTATAAGATCGCGTCGAGGTGTGCGAGATGGAGGCCAAGGAGGGACTGCAAATACGATGTAAGGCGATGGTCTGGCTGCGGAGGGCTCGCACAAGGACGCGACTATGACATCTCGCATGGCTACAACAAAGGGTGGCGGCTTGGTTGTCGAGGAGGGCTTGGCTTCTCAGCCTCCGGCGTGGCTGCAGAGTCAGGCCAGGGCATGGCTGGCTCTTCTCGGCCTCGGCTACATGGACTTGTCCATAAAGGTAAGATGCACCCCTCTTTCATCTCAATGGAACGTCAGTAGTAGTCTGTACTCTGTATAGTAAATGTAGTAGCAAGGATCATGGATTAGTAGGAGTTGGTGTAACTATGTAAACTGGATTAGAATGCAAAGATTCAGAAGCAGTAAAAATGTACTATTCCTTTCTTTGGAAGAGAAGTATAGAGCTACACTGTTGCATGGTTAATTATTGGCATGCACGGCCTCAATGGAAATTGAAGTACCTGATATTATATCTCTATGAGTACGAGATGAATTGCATTAGGGGTAAATTCATCTTTTTATGTGTCATCTAACATTGTTAGTACTCAAAATGGATGGAAGTGTTACAAAGGGAATAGAAATTTAGACTTGGTGTTAGATAAGGAAGAAAGAAGTATTCGGAGTCAAATAGGGCACAAAATTTTAAGGCAGTGTTAAATAAGGAATTCTCTCTTCATTTACTTACAACTTGATAAACTGAAACATGACTCTATATGAATGCCTCCCGCAGTGTACAAGGATGTGAAATGATCTAGCATAACACGTATTACAACAATGAACAGTGGCTTTGTGACAAATATCATGTCAGCTCTGTATGATCATGCAAAGCAATATGATGATGAACACACATGTCATGAGACAAAACAGTGGAAGTTTGTGACGCCCCCAACTTAATTGAGCACTAATCATACACACAAATGCGCACGATCAAGATTAGAGACTCATGGGAAGATATCAAAACACAACTCTAGAAACACAAAAATTAATAGAAGTTTTATATTACAAGCCAGGGGCCTCGAGGGCTCGAATACATAAGAGTCAGTGGAAGCAACAATATCTGAGTATAGACAGAAGTAAACAAGTCAGCCTTAAGAACGTTAGCAAAACAATGACATATGGAGCAAAAAGGCGCAGGCCTCCTGCCTGGGGCCTCCTAACTACTCCTCGTCGGCGGCGGTCTCCACGTAGTAGTAGGCTCCATCGGGGTAGTAGTAATCGTCAGCGGGATCAACTGTCTCTTGGACTCCATCATCTGATCGCAGCAATCGGGTAGAGGGGAAAAGAGGTAGCAAAGCACCCGTGAGTACTCATCCAAAGTACTCGTAAGACTTACATCAGATATATACTAAGTATGCATCGGTATCAAAGAAATGGGGCTATATCTTTGAACTAGACTACAGAAATGCCAGAATAGAAGGGAAGGCCAAGCCTAGCAAAGACTAACATCTTACAACATCTCGTAGCATTAGAAGAGTGTAGATTAGTATAACATAAAGTAATAAGTATGTAGTAACAATGCCCATAATCCTTCCTCGACTACCTGCGAGAAAGCGATCTTAGAGCCATCATATCCATTTAGTGTCTGCAGTATCTAGTTCTAGTTGTAATAGATTGGGATAGAACTCCGAGAGTCCTTTACTGTGGACACGGCAATTTTAATAGATATACTTCCCTGCAGGGGTGCACTAACTTACCCAACACACTCGATTAACTCCGGTTGGACACACTTTTTTGGATCATGTCCGCCCTCGGCTGATCGACTCACCGTAGTCCTACCTAGGTTCAACAGAGAGGCCAGCATGCCGGTCTACATCCTAAATGCGAAGGGGTCATGGGCAAATCATCATTTGCAATCCTGCATGTTGCGAACATGGCCTAGAGCAGACGCACCCCCTTATACAAGCACACATGGTTCTTGTCCAACCGGGCGCTTGCCGCTAAACTACTGACATTTGATAGCTTTCAGAAGAATCATACGATGCTGACTGCCCATACTTATTCCCGCTTGGTAGTTAGTGCGAAAAGTCCAGAGGCCTCCTCAGATCACATATCCAAACCCGTTAGTGTAACGCCCCGGATTCGATGCGCCAGGTGTCTGCCAGTTATTCATTGCTATTGCCATGTCATTTGCTTGCGTGTTGCATTTTATCATGTCATCATCTGCATTTCATATCATGTCATCATGTGCATCGCATTGGCATACGTGTTCGTCTCATGCATCCGAGCATTTTCCCCGTTGTCCGTTTTGCAATCCGGCGCTCCTATGTCCTCCGGTGTCCTCTTCTTGCCTCTCTTCGTGAGCGGGTGTTGAACTTTCTCGGAATGGACCGAGGCTTGCCAAGTGGCCTTGGTATAGCACCGGTAGACCGCCTGTCAAGTTTCGTGCCATTTGGAGGTCGTTTGATACTCCAACGGTTAACAGGGTAACTGTAAAGTCCCTCTCTCTTTGCAGCCCAACACCCCTTCCAAAGTGGCCCCAAACCCATCTAACTCCCCTCCATGCTCTCGGTCGTTCGATCACGATCGCGTGGCCGAAAACCGCTCCTCATTTGGACTCTCCTAGCTCCCTCTACCTATATATTTGTGCCTCCCCCCGAAAATCCCGCAGATCAAACCCTAGCCCCGCTCCCCTCGCGCCTCGGACATGTCCAACCCCGCCGGACATGTCCAGCCTCCACCTCGCTCCGGACAATCGCGGCCTGCCACGTCACCTCCTCCGCCGCCTCATCCACTCTCGCGCCGCCACGTCGCCCTCGCCTGCGCTCTCTCTCTCCTCCGCCGTCCGCGGCCCGCCGGGGCCCGAGGCCGGCCCGCCCCGGGCCAGATCTGGGTCGCCGCCCTGGATCCTGCACCCGCGTCGCCTGCGCGCCGCCGGCAGCCCGCCGCCGCGGCCCCGCGCCGCCCCGCTCCGCCCGAGCGCCTCCGGCAACCGGAGCCGCCGCGGCCGCGCCCGGCCGCGCCCTGCTCCGCGCCCTGTCTCCTCCGCCCGAGACCCGCGCTCCCCGCCGCCCAGCCGGACTCGCCGCCGCCGCCGGGCTCCGCCCCGTGAGCTCGCCGCCTCCTTGCCTCGTCGCCCGCGCCCACCGGAGGGGCCGCGCTGCCACCCGCTTCTCCTCCCTCCGGCCTTCCCCGACCACGCCGGCGTCTCCCCCCGCGCTCCGGCAAGCCCCAGCCGCCGTCAACCTCGTCTCCGGCGAGATCCCGATCCGGCCGTTGACTTTTTCGCGGAGGTGAAATTGACTAAGTCCCTGGTTTTTAACATTATCATGCCATGCTCATCGCATTGTATCTCTGCATCCGTAGCTCCGTTTCGTGTGTGTAATATGTCAAATTGTTCGCCTCAACTAGTACATCATTTCATTCCATTGCATCATGTTCATTGGAGCTCATGTTGATGCCTGAATCATCGTTGCAAGAGTGCTTCATAATGTTTTCTGCTGTCTGTTAACAGAACATGCTCTTTTATCATTTTTGCCATGATTGACGTGTGCATCCTATGAGGTTGATGTCTACATGTGTTTTGATCTATACTATGTCTTCTTTATAGAGGTGCTTACCATGTATTTTTGTGATCAATGTGGTGAATAGCACAAGCATGCAAACTAGGCATCATGATGTTACTGATTTTAGTCCCTGTTCTGCTGTTATTTTGATGCCATGTAAACTTGATGCTACAGAGAGATCCATTGCTTATTTTGAGATACTTCAGTAAGGATGTTTTGAACATATGGTTATTGTCTATCCATTCATGCCCCTGTTGGCAATTATGGAGTAGTCTAGCATGTCATTATCGTGCTCTACTTTTGCTTCAAAATGTTTCCTGGCAGATTGTTTACATGTTATTCAATTTTGCCAAGGTTGTTGTAGTTGATCCTTGCATGCTATGGACTTGTTCTTGCCTTGGTTGGTTACACAAACATGTCTTCTTACTGTTGGTTGCCTTGCCATGCCATATTTTGCTTTTTAGTGAGTTTCACAAGCTCATCTACATGCCTTCATAATTCTGTTTCTGCCATGTTTGAATCTGTATTATAACTTGCCATGTTTACGTGGGTGCCATCATATTTTCTGATCCTTTTTGGCTTATGGTCAGTAAGGGACTTTTGTTCTATGCATTTAGTAGATTCATGCCATGCTTTTGTTTGCCATTATAAGTTCCTGTAACATGTTGTTTGATAGCTCTAAACATTGCAACCTGATGTTATTTTCTGCAAAGTCTGAACTGTTATTATTTGCAATCTTACCATGTGTGTTTGAGCATGTTCTAGTGATTTCTGGAGATAGCTCAGTGTTCATGTTTTGTTATGCTTTACCTGTACATCATGTCCATGCCTTTTGTTTTCATGTTGGGGTGCTGTAGGCCTGTAGCATGTTGTTTTGATGCTTGCAATATGCCTAGTTGCTGTTTTGGACAGCTTGTCCTTTAAACTTGTTTCATGTGTGTGTGTTGAACCGTTGCTCCGTTTTGAGTGTGCTTTATATGAAACTTGCTTAGAATTGCATGTAGCTTCATATTATCATGTTGCATCCATGTTTTGAGGTGTTTGCTTGATGTTTGGGTGCATTTTGCATCAATGCCATGCTTAACTTGTTTTGCTCATATCTTCTAGGCCGTAGCCCCGAACTAAGTGAACTTTATATGTAACTTGACTAGAATCTCGTGTAGATCATCTTGGTGCATCTTAACTTGCTGTTTAACAACTTGAACATAAGGTTTATTCAGATCTGGACCAATTTCGAAATATGCATATGAGGACTTACCGGAATTGTTATATGTTGTTCCCGGCCTCATTTAAACTTGCTTTGATGTGTTGCTCTTGTTTGCATCATCTCTTGCCATGAGTAGCTTCATGTAGTCTTGTCTTGCATCATACTTGTTGTGCATCATGCCTTGTTCATGTGTGGTGTGTTTACTATGTTGTGTGCTTCTTTTCGATAGTTCCTGTTTCATTGTGATCGTGAGGATTCATTCGTCTACGCTTGGTTCGGCTTCATCCGTTTGTCTTCTTCATGGACTCGTTCTTCTTCCTTGCAGGATTTCAGGCAAGATGACCGCTACCCTGGATCTCACTACTATCATTGCTATGCTAGTTGCTTCGTTCTATCGCTATGCTGCGCTACCTATCACCTGTTTATCAAGCCATCCCAAATTGCCATGAACCTCTAACCTTTGACACTTTTCCTATGCAAACCATTGCTTGGCTATGTTACCGCATTGCTCAGCCCCTCTTATAGCGTTGTTAGTTGCAGGTGAAGTTGAAGATTGCTCCATGATGGACAGGTTTATGTTGGGATATCACAATATCTCTTATATTATTAATGCATCTATATACTTGGTAAAGGGTGGAAGACTCGGCCTTTTGCCTGGTGTTTTGTTCCACTCTTGTCGCCCTAGTTTCCGTCATACTGGTGTTATGTTCCCAGATTTTGCGTTCCTTACGCGGTCGGGTGATTTATGGGACCCCCTTGACAGTTCGCTTTGAATAAAACTCCTCCAGCAAGGCCCAACCTTGGTTTTACCATTTGCCTAACCACCACCTATACCTTTCCCTTGGGTCGGCCAACCCGAGGGTCATCTTTATTTTAGCCCCCCCCGAGCCAGTGCTTGTCTAAGTGTTGGTCCAAACCGAGCAGCCTGCGGGGCCACCTCGGGGCAACTCGAGGGCTGGTTTTACTCGTAGCTTGACTTATCCGGTGTTGCCCTGAGAACGAGATATGTGCAGCTCCTATCGGGATTGTCGGCGCATCGAGCGGCTTTGCTGGTCTTGTTTTACCATTGTCGAAATGTCTTGTAAACCGGGATTCCGAGTCTGATCGGGTCTTCCTGGGAGAAGGTATATCCTTCGTTGATCGTGAGAGCTTATCATGGGCTAAGTTGGGACACCCCTGCAGGGTATAATCTTTCGAAAGCCGTGCCTGCGGTTATAGGCATATGGGAATTTGTTAATGTCTGGTTGTAGATAACTTGACACCAGATCCGAATTAAAACGCATCAACCGTGTGTGTAGCCGTGATGGTCTCTTTTCGGCGGAGTCCGGGAAGTGAACACGGTTTCTATGTTATGTTTGACGTAAGTAGGAGTTCAGGATCACTTCTTGGTCATTGGTAGCTTCACGACCGTTCCATTTGCTCTCTTCTCGCTCTTATTTGCGTATGTTTGCCACCATATATGCTTAGTCGCTGCTGCAGCCTCACCACTTTACCCCTTCCTTTCCCTTTAAGCTTTGCTAGTCTTGATACCCATGGTAATGGGATTGCTGAGTCCTCGTGGCTCACAGATTACTACAACAACAGTTGCAGGTACATGTTATGCGATGATCATGACGCGAGAGCGATGTTTGCTTGTTTCGGAGTTCTTCTTCTGCTTCTTCTTCGATCAGGGGATAGGTTCCAGGTCGGCAGCCTGGCCTAGCAGGGTGGATGTCGTTTGAGTTTCTGTTTGTGTTTCATCCATAGTCGGATGGTGCTCTTATGTATGATGATGTTGTATTCGTGTGACATTGTATGCCTCTTGTATGTATCCCCATCTATTATGTAATGTTGATGTAATGATATCCACCTTGCAAAAGCGTCTTCAAGATGCGCTTCTATCCTTGGTGGGACCTTCGAGTTCCTTTAGGATAGGGTCGCATCTTGGGCGTGACAGTTAGTGTCTTGGGAGCGTGCAGAGACAACCAGTGGTCCCGACACCGCGTCTCGGGGACTTACGGCAAGGGTCGGGCTCATCCCTCTCTAGGGTGGTCTGCCTGCCCGGCCGTGCCTCATAATTAACTCGCGGGTACCATCCTGGTCAACCATACTTTGGTAACTCTAGCACGTACCCCATGGGGCCAACCCAAATTCAACAAGGGACTGAGGTAAATTCAAAGTATTCGTGTGTCCATAACATCAAGGGGAAATCCGAGGAATCACCCTCGATGGACTCCCACTCGATATAACCGTCAAGGTGAACTTGGAGGAATCACCCTCAATAGGTTAACAGTTGGGCTGCACAACAGAAGCATCATCAGAGGTGCTGAAAGAGGAACCACCCTGAGTAACCCACAACCTACTAACTATGCTACAAAGATATCATCAGGAGTGACTTAGGAGGTATTGCCCTCAGCACTCAATAGTAGATCTACAGAGTCGTACAACTAAGGGAGTGTCCGATGATGTGTCGGTCTCTACACATCACTCACGTTTATCGAGTCATCGGTAACAAAGCGGGGCAACAAGGACAAGGGTGAGGGGTCACTGATGGATCACTACCAAACCTATTATAAGCATATAGGATAACAGTTAAAGTATCAATAGATGGTTACAAAAGCAGGCTATGCATCAGAATAGGAGTTATCGAATAACACTAGCAAAATATAATGCAAGCATGAGAGATAAAGAATGGGCGATATAGGAATTATCAAGGGAGTTTTGCTTGCCTGGAAGCTCTTCTAATGAAAACAGATCGGTAATGAAGTAAACGATCACCAGATCATCAGCGGTCTCAGGTCTACCGGAAAAGAAGTAACAAAGGGGGGATGACATAAATAACAGAGAAATCAAATGCATCACAATGCATGACATGGCAATACGCTGTGCTAGGGTGACCTAACGCAGTGCTACGCGCTACGGACAGAGCGAAAAAATAACCGGGGATATTTTCTCGGCTCCAGGCAATTATCGGACAGACGAACCGGAGGGGAAGGTTCCAAGTTTATAGTGTTGGGGGGCATGTGACGAGTAGGTGGATAGCATATTCAAATTCGTTATAATTTTCTGAGCAACTTTCGTATATAAGTTATTTTCATCCGAGTTATAGATTATTTTATTTGAATTTTCAAAGATTTGAACATTTACTAGAATTTCTGAAATTATTTTAGTTCAAAAATAAACAGTGTAATAACTTTTATACACAACAGCAGCTAGCCACTATGTGGGCCCAAAGGGGCTGAGTCAGCTGAGTCAAATGTTGACCATTAGACTAGTCAACAAAGTCAAAGGGGACCCAGGGGCTCCCACCGGTCACTGACTAGGAGTGCCTAGTTGACTGGTGAACTGGGTTCAGTGGAACCTAGTAGTAAGTGGCACAGTTAGTATTAACCGAATTTAGTTAGCCTAACTAAGTTAAGGGATAATTGATTTTATACCCTTAGTTGTGTCCCCCTCGTCAGGATTGCCCCTAGTATTAGAAAACACGCGGTCTTGCCCAACCCACTTTGATTGTCTTATGCTTTTGCCCTTTGACCATTTAACCGTCACTTTGAAAACTTCATAATTAATTCATACTAAATCAAAAAATACAAATAAGATACCAAAATGTTGGGAAAAACATCACGTGTATGTCAATGTCACTTGCATTCATGACAAAAGTGTTGGTAAGTGCCCATCCGAGTTTTAGCTCTTATGATACCACCATGAACAGTAAAATCTAAAAAAAATTATAAAAATGTTGGTGGCAATTTGTTTTTTTGCCACGACTTCCATGAATGTCATTCCTGATGAAACTTGGCAAACACTTAAAACATTTATCATTCTTTGCCACCAACTTTTTTTATTTTTGATTGTTTTTTTGCCACGACTTCCACGAATGTCATTCCCTGATGAAACTTGGCAAGCACTTAAAACATTTGTCATTCTTTGCCACCAATTTTTTTTGAATTTTTGAATTATTTTAGAATTTATTGTTCATGGTGGTATCATAAGAGCTAAAACTCAGATGAGAACTTACCAACACTTTTGTCATGAAAACAAGTGACATTGACATACATGTGATGTTTTTCCAGACATTTTGGTATCTTATTTGCATTTTCCTGATTGACTATGAATTAGTTATGAAGTTTCCAAAGTGATGGTCAAATGATCAAAGGGCAAAACCACAAGACGACCAAAGTGGGTTGGAAAAGACCGGTGTTTTGAGAAACTAGGGGCAATCCTGACGAGGGGACACAACTAAGGGTATAAAACCAATTATCCCTTAATTAGGGTGGTGGGCCTACTGTGAGCGATAGAGTTTAAACAACCATTTTAATCTAGTTAATCTTAATACTATATAATATTTGGGCCCACGTATTAGTTGTTCACTAGGGGTGGATTAGTAACTAATCTAAACACTTGGCACCTGGGGGCCACCTGGCGGTGACCCAGGCGGTGGCCTAACTGCGTGTGCGCCGCTGACGAGGTCCGAGGCGATGGAGGTGGCCGGAATTCATCAGAAAATGTGCACGGGGCACAGAACGACGTGTGCTTGGGCTCTACGGGGCGCTGGGGACGTGCCCCGTCTAATAGTGACTGTGGGTGCCGCGGGAGTGGTCGGCGTTGGCCCCTACAGCGATGACCCACGACAACAGAAGGCGGGGCATGGCAACGCATGGCCTAGCGTGCGCGGGCAAATGGCGATGGGAGCGAGAGGGAAAAGCAGGGAAAGGACCGACAACTCATATTGGGCGCAGCGGCGAGCTCAAGGAGGCCGGAGCTGGTCGGAGAGGCTCGGGTGGAGCGGATCGATGGTGGTGTTCTCATGACTGCCGAAGAAGGGGACGACTCGATCCGGCAGCTTGACGGCGTCCCAGCTTGTTCTGATGCTCGCAGGAGAAGTGGTCGACGCCGGCGGTGCTCCTGGACAAGTCGGGGCAGCGCAGGGTGGCCGGTAGCCGCGACAATGGTGAGCAGCAACGACGGATGCGCTCGAGCGTTGTTGGCACCAAGGGAGAGAGAGCGTGGGAGGGGAGGAGTGAGGCCAGGTGGGCCAGGAGGTGCAGGGCGTTGCCCTGATCCTCCTCGAGGGCCTGTAGCGGCGCGGGGGGCTGGAAAGGTGCGGCGAGCACGACGCCCGTGCTCGGTCGCCATGCAGGTTCCTATATGGCGCATAGGGCGCTCCTGAGCGACCAGGCGCGCACCCCCTGGCTCCCTGACCGCTCGTATGGGCCGACCCATATCCCATTTGTTTTTCTTTTCGTTTTTTCTTTAGCTCTCTTTTTCTTTTCTGTTTCCCTTTTTCGCTTTTTTTCTCTTTTCTTTCAAATATAATGAACATATTTTGTATCAAATTCAAAAAATGTTTGCACTGTGTAAAAATGCTCAACGATTCAAAAAATGTTCATAAAATTCCTTTTTTGTTCATCAGATTGAAAAATGTTCATTGAATTGAAAAAATGTTCACCAAATTTAAAGATTGTTCATCAATTTCAAAATTTGTTCCCCAAAATGTTATCGACAATTTCAAAATGTGTTCATCAAATTAAAAATTTGTTCGTTTTCTTTTTTGCTTTTCTTAGAAAATTTGTATGTTCATAAAATTCGTTATCGGATTGAAAAAATGTTCGTCAAAGTTCAAAATTTGTTCATCGAATTCAAAATTTCTTCATTGATTCCAAAACTTGTTCACCAAATTCAAAATTTGTTCATCATCGATTTCAAAAATTGTTCACCAAACTCAAATTTGTTCATTGATTTCAAAAAATTTCAATGAATTCAAAATTTTTTCATGCATTTTTCCAAAAAATATTCTTAAATACAAATTTTGTTCATCAAGTTTAAAAAATGTTCATCATATTCAAATTTTGTTCATCCAATATAAAAAAATGTTCATCACTACTGGAAAAAAACTCATATAAATTTGTTCGTCAGAATAAATAAATTTTCATTAAAACTAAAAAAGGTTGATTATTTTGAAATCACGAACATTTTTTTTACAAATTTCACTTTTCTAAATTACAAATTATTTTGAAGAAAAATGAAAAGCAAAAATAGTACATGAATTAAAAAAAACTGGGGCATTCAACCCCGCTTGTGGGCAGGCCCACTAGGGGCGCACGGGAGCGGACGGATGCGTGCTGGCATGTTCGCCAGCGCGTCACGCGCCATATAGGAGCTCTCGGTTGCCATGGCCATCTGGACGAGGGAGGTGGGGGTGACCTGGGAAGTGGACTGGGTCGTGTGCTGCGGGCACTAGGGCCCAGCCGCGCAATAGTTTTTTCCTTTTATTTTCTTTTTTTGCTTCTGCTTTCCCGTTTTCATTAATGTTTTGTGTTTTTCTTTCACAAAAACCAAATTTTGTTAAGCATGAAAATTGTCTCATAATTACTTTGCATTATTTTGGAGTTGTCCACAATGTTTCACATGTTTTTGAAAAGCATAAGTATTGGTTTATTTCAAAATAGCCAAATTTAGTGATGTGGGGCAACTTTAAATATTTCTAGGGGCATTTGGGGTACTCAAATTATGTTGGTTTCTTCATTAAAATTAGTTAGCGAATATTTGCAACACAACGAACATTTTTACTTTTTGTTTGAGTAGTATTATTTTTACTTTATTTTAAATTTGTGTTTGACTTGAATTTTGATCAAGTGACAGTTGGATTAGCAAAAAGGTGATGACATGGCACCATTAGGGGGAAGATTACTGTACCGTGATTATCGGGGTGTTACAATTCTCCCCCACTACAAGAAATCTCGTCTCGAGATTTAAGAGGTAGAGTTAAGGGGAAAGGATTGGTTACAAAATTATAGAGTCTTCTTGGTCTTGGTTACTCTTCTCGAAGTAGTTGATCCCTTTTGGTGATATCTTCATTTCTCTGCTCCAGGTCATCATGATGAAGTCGTCATCCTTTCTTTGGAATCTTCATCATACTTACGAAAAGGACAAGAGGGGAAAACTCTATAGGGATGACGGTCTAGAAGGAATGGCACCCAGTAATTATCTCAGGGAAGGAGATTTTAGAAGCACCACGAAGCATATCGAGAGTGATATAAGATGGTTCAACAAGTTTCCAATCAGGTAGGCATCTAGCTGATGCCTAAAATAGGTGATGAAGGGATTCAGAGCAATGAAGAATAATGTTGCATCTGATACTGGAATGAATCATGGTAAGGAAATTATCTCGTGAATTACATGGTGCAAACGGGTACTTCAGAATCAAGGTTGTACAAGAGAGTCAGGTTTCGATCATGTGGAACTATGGTAAGTGTGGAGTACAAGTAGGCATGGCGGTGACATCTTGCACGGTCATGATAGCAAGGCAAGTCAAAGGAAAGTCTGTCAACTATGTTGGCGACGATGTCGGTACCAAGGGGAGAGGATGAAGAGAACCATTTTCCTTCTCGTTGAAACGAGGTGGACCAACAAGCAAAGTTCTCGTCCACCGGTGTTTACCGGAATTTTAACAACAATAGTAACATGGTTTTTCTGACAGGGTTGTACACCAAGGTGTTTACATAAGCAAGGAATTGTTACTGCTTAGACCATATAAATTATAAGAAACGTTAAACAAACCAATGGAAAGGAAAATGTGATTATTAGATTAATTAGAATAATGGAAAGGAAAATGTGTTTATATCTGAGTATAAATAGTATATCTTTCCCAAGGAAAAGTAGAGCATGATATACATGACAGGACTCCAAGTATGTAACCATTTAGACAAAGGGGCAAGGAATTTATGAAGTTTACCAATACAATTGTATTGGATGATTGATCAAGAAAATTTAGCATTGCGCTTACAATGTTCTTGTTGTTGATTGGAGTACCACAGACATGCTTTAGGATAGCATTCACATGGTCAGCAGGTAAAGGTTGGAAACACAAAGATCCATCAGGATCAACTTCTTGAATAAGTCTTACAATTTCCTCATGGAAGAATGTCTAACCTTATAGAACAAGATACTATAACAATAGGTCCTCCGGCCAGGTGTGCTAGCCATAACATCACATTACCGAGTTACATATAGACCAAAGTTATAATTCTTGGAAAAAATGTTCCAACCATCCTATCTGCCTGAGATTCAGATCTGGTTGGTGTCAGGATACCCCAACCTCAGCATGCTCGTGACGCCCACGATTCAATCATACGCTAATCATACACACAAATGTGTACGAACAAGATCACGGACTCACGGGAAGATATCACAACACAACTCTAGACACAAATAAAAGAATACAAGCTTTATATTACAAGTCAGGGGCCTCGAGGGCTCGAATACATAGCTCGATACACAAGAATCAGCAAAAGCAACAATATCTGAGTACATCCATAAGTTAAACAAGACAGCCTTAAGAAGGCTAGCACAAAAGCAACAACAATCGAAGGGGCAAGGCCTCCTACCTGGGACCTCCTAACTACTCCTAGTCTTCGGCGACCTCCATGTAGTAGTATCCGTTGGTGGTGGCATCTGGATCTAGGGATCCACCATCTGGTTGCAACAACCGGAAAGAAGGAAGAAGGGGGGAAAGGAGTAGCAAAGCAACCGTGAGTACTCATCCAAAGTATTCGCAAGCATCAAATATATACTGAGTATGCATTAGTATCAAAGGAAGGTATGTATCTGTGGACTGAACTGCAGAATGTCAGAATAGAGGGGAAGCCTAGCCTTTCAAAGACTAGAATCTTCAAGCAACTCCAAGCATCTTGCAGCATTCAGAAGAGTATAGAATAGCAGTTTATATGCAACAAACATGTTGTAGTATTAACGTCCAAAGATACTTCCTCGACTCCCTATGAGAAAGCAATCTCAGAGCAACATATCCATCACATATCTCAAGTATCCACTTCTAGTTGTAATAGATCAGGATATAAGTCTGAACTTTCTTTACCGTCGACACGGCTATTCGAATAGATAACTTCCCTGCAGGGGTGCACCACATTACCCAAAATGATTGATTACTCTGTCCGGACACACTTTCTTGGGTCCATGCCCGGCCTCGGAAGATCAACACGTCGCACCCCTACGTAGGCTCCGCAGAGAGGTCCCCGCCGGTCTACATCCTAAGCGCTCCGAGGTCTTGGGCCCATCGCCTGTTGCACTCTGGGTTGTTGCGCAGGGCGATCCAGGCTACCTCCACTAGGGCGCCGACTAGGTCGTGCCGCAATGCTGAACTGGATGTCTGACAAAGCTTCGGTTGATACCGCGATGCCAAGTGCCCCAAATCATTAGTGCATTGGGAGCTGGCGGAGACGAGCAGAGACTCGCGATAATGTGACCCCGTCGTCCCGTCTCGAGGAAATACGGCAAGGGCCATGCACAACCCTGTCTCTCTCTCTAGGGCAGTCTACCCGTCCGGTCGTGCCTCATAATTATCTCACGGGGGCTCTACGGGCCCGCACAATTTCACATCAACTCACGGGTACCCCTTAGGGCCGACCCGACTTCAACAATGGTCTCAAGTAAAGTTTAGGTAATCGTGTGTCCATAACATCAAGGGGGGATCCAAGGAATCACCCTCGATGGAATCCACTTAATGTAACCATCAAGGCGAACATATAAGGAATCACCCTCGAAGTTCACACTTGAGGTGTTGCACGACAGAGTCGTATCACGAGTGGTGAAGGAGGAATCACCCTCGTTGACCATGACCAAATAGCTACACTACAGAGTTATCATCAGGATGTGTTATGAGGTATCACCCTCGACACTCGATACTAGCTCCATAGAATCGAGCAACAAAAGGGGCGCGTGATGTGAGGTGTCGGGCTCTAGTTGTCGATCACGTTGATCGAGTCGTCGATGATGAAGCAGGAGCAACAAGGACAAGGTGGGGGTCACTGATGGATCACTATCCAACCTATGCTAAGCAGTTTAGGATAAGCAGGTAAAGTACAATGAGAAGGTTACAAAAAGCAGGCTATGCATCAGAACATGAGCAATCAATAACAGTAGCAAAATCTAATGCAAGCATGAGAGAGAGCGGAATGGGCAATATCCGAATGACCAAGGGGGTTTGCTTGCCTGGTTGCTCAGACGAGAAGGAGGGGTCATCGGTGATGTAGTCGAGCACAGGCGCATCAGCGGCGGCCTCGGGGTCTACTGAAGAAGAAGAGCGGGATGAAACAATAAACACAAAGCAAACAGATGCATGACATGACAATACGCAGAGATAGGGTTGCTCTAACGTGGTGCTACACGATATCGACAAAGGGGGAAACATCCGAGAATGTGTTCCAGGTGTTTGGTATTTTCGGACAAATGAACCAAAGGGGGAAGGTTGCATGTTCGCTATGCTAGGGATGTGTGGCAGATGAACAGACTATGTAATCGGATTCGTCTCGTCTTTCTGAGCAACTTACATGTACAAAGTATTTTCATCCGAGCTACAGTTTATTTTATGTTAATTTTCGAAGATTTAAACAATTTCTAGAATTTATTTTAATTCAAAAATAAAGGCTCAAATGCTATGTGCACCCGGCTCTTTGTACATAGAGGTTGACATGTGAGCTAGGAGTTTCCAAGTTGACCATTCAATGTTTCAATGGTCAACAGGGGGTGGGGCCCCCTTGTCATTCTCAGCTAACTTAACTAATAGGTTTAAATCAAGCTAATCTACTATTAATTAAGTTAATTAAGCAAATTAATTAATTAATTAATCATTTTAATTATTACTTTTTAAAATGTTTTCACAAGGGGCGGGCCCCATTTGTCATTTGCCCAGGGGGGTCAATCGGGCTGTCGGTTAACGGGCGCCAGGCAGCGGCCCGACTTGGCTCCCGCCCAAGCCAACCGTGGCCGAGCTCGGCCACAATGACCATCGGCAAACGAGCGTCACCGATGGGGCGTCGAGGTGGCGGGTGACGCAGGGGCCAGCAGGGGCCGGCGGGGTGGAGCGGGAGGCCGGGGAGGCAAGCGGGCGCGAGGCGCGGGGTTGGCGGCGGTTATGGGGAGCGGCAACCGGCGATGGGGGCGGCCGCTGCAAGGCCAGGGCGGTCATGAGCTCGCGGGGGGGAGCTGGGCGGCTGCAGGCGTGTGTTGGTATTTGGGGAACCAGGGTACCCTGACTTGCTTGCCTGCAGCCCACGGCATGGCTCCATCGATGGCCTAGTACGGCCCATCTATGAGACCACCAAGACAAGACCCTCGCGAGGGGCCAAGCCTCACGAGGTGGACTACACCAAGACCTCCGGAGGGAGCGGCCACCCTAGGCACCCTCCTAGGGAGTGGAGATTTCTATGCAGGGACCCAACCTCATGAGGTTGTGATGACGCAAGCCATGACGACCAAGGCCAGGCGGGCGCCAATGGCCGCAGAAGAGGCAATTTCCTCTTTGGTGCTAAGGAGGTAAGCGTAAGCGTGGGTTCCCGAGGAATCTGGCAAAGGTTTCCATTCCAGTGCAACAAGATCAAGACCGCCAGGACGGCCGAGCCAACCACAGCATCACGACCAAAAGCTTTGCACATGGAGACCACCTTTCATCGAGATAAGATGTACTACTTGTCCCAATTCAAATTGTCCACTATGGAATCCCTTCCTGACTATGTTTTGGGGGAAGAGGAACGAGACAACTATAACTATAGATTAGCCACCATCGTAGAAGGGGTCAACTCATTCCCTCACCAGAGCAGACCTCCCGAGGTTTTTCATCCCTTGTACTAGTTCATACTCAGCCCCTCGCGAGGCCAATCCACCACAAAACAGGAGTAGGGTTTTACACCGCAAGGTGGTCCGAATGTGGGTAAACTACCATGTCCACCTTCTTCTTTATTCATTGAGCTAGGCCATGGGGCGACGGGCTGGTAGGCGGGAGGGGTTGAGTTCTTCACACAGGCCCCAGAGTTCAAACCTTTCTTAGGTCCGTGGAGCCCTGAGTCCAACATTTGGTGCACCAGGTAGGGGCGTGTCAAAGCCTCCTTCCACCGTTCGCTCCGCCGCCGTTCCGTCGTTCCTATGGCTGACGTTGGACGTGTCTGTGCCAAGCGCTGAGCCGCTCGTGTTGCTTAGACGACACACATGGGCAACGACGCTCATTACCGCTCTGCCTTCCCGGTGGCTAACACCACCACCGACCCTGCTGCCCGCAAACAGCAGGATTCGTTGCTGCCACCGTCCGTGCGGCGCGACGGCCGCACCGCGACTCCATCACCCACTCCGGTCACGATGTTGTCTTCTCATGCTCATCGCAGGCTGGCAAATGCGTAGGCTGTGCTGCTCATGGCACGTGAGCTTCAGCTCTACCGTCCGGCCAACGACCTCAACGATGACCGACTCGCGTGCATCACCGAGCTCGTCAGCGCCGCTGGTCAGGCCCCGTAACTATTCCGTTCGCCTCGTCCTACGCCGTCCCTGGTGGGCTACGTGGCTCACGGCACGCCTCCTCCTGCCCCTCTGCACGGCATGGACCCCAGGCCCAGGCGTGAGGTACCCCAGCGCGACCCACCGCACTGGGAACCGGCGCGCGATGAAGAAAGCTGCCAGGTGGTGCAACTGCCCCAAGGAGAAGTGTGCGCGCTTCCAGCACCGCCGCGTCCAGACTACGTGCCACCAGAGGCGGGAGCATGCGGGCATCAAGATCAAGCTACTCACATACGACCGGCCCCTGTGAGTGCAGTAGGCTGCCGCGCTTTCACCCTAGAGCTGCGTCGCGTCGTCTGGCCCGGCAAATTGAAGCCGGATCTGCCTCTGCGTGACGATGGCACCCCTGACCCCGCTGAGTTCCTACAGCTCTACGAGCTAAGTATTGAGGCAGCGAACAACAATGTCAAGGTCATGGCGAACTGGTTCCCCATGGGGCTCAAGGATGGCGCGCGCTCTTGACTCCTGAACCTCCAGTCGGGTCGATCTCCTGTGAGCGCTTCATCACCAACTTCTAGGGCACTCGCGACCGTGCTCCTGCCGTAGGCGGCCTGCGGCGCATAAAGCTGCAGCCGGGTGAAACCTTGCACAAGTACATACAATGCTTCACGAATGTTTGTCTCAAGATCCTGAAGGTGTTGGACGAGGCCATCATTTTGGCGTTCTCTGAAAGAGTCCGGGATGTCAAGATGAAGGAGGAGCTTTCCATACATGAGGACTTGACCTCGGCTCTAGAGATGTTCAACATGGTCGCTAGGTGGCCTCTCCCTCCTGGAGCTTCCGGTGGTCGATCCTGAAGACAAGAAGGCCAAGGCTAAGGAGATAAAGTGCAAGGGCCCCACTGTGCTCGCGGCTGAACCTGAGATGAAGTGCGGCTGCGACCACGGTGAATCCTCTTGGGGCAACCATCTATTCTGCATCTGCCACAACATCCACAACCACAACACCAATGACTGCCAGGAGATCAGGGCAATCCGCGACAGGCGCCTTGGCCGCCGTCCCCAGCGCAATGTACGTGGCTACGGCCACGGAAGAGGCCGTGGTGGAGGCTACTGGGACAACCGCGACCCCCACCAGGACTAGCATGATCAGCGTCGTGAGTGCTCGCAGGGCCAGCCTCGTAATGGCCCCTGGCGTGACCAGCCTCGCGAGGACCGTCCTTAGGGTAACGTAGGCCTTCCTCCGTTGTCGTCGCCAGCAAGGAGAAACGACGACAACCGCCAAGCTGATGGGGCTGAGGTCTTCAAAGAGCCTTGAGCAATCGCCTGCATCCTGGGAGGTGCTTAGACTACCGCCTCTCATCGCATCTTCAAAAAGTTCGCTCATGAGGTGAACGCGGCCCTTCCCAAGCTTGAGGCGTCGCGTCCCCTCAAGTGGTCCAAGCACGCCATCACCTTTGATTTTATGGACCAGCTCAAGTGCTCAGCCCCTGTTGGCGTGCTCCCGATGCTCTGTGCACCAACCATCAGCAGCGTCCTCATCACCAAAACACTCATCAATGGTGGCGTGGGGCTCAATGTTCTCTCCGTCGAGACATTTGAGACACTCCAAGTGCCCTACGACCAGCTTCTGCCTACCAAGCCCTTCTCAGGAGTGACCGATGGCTCCACCGTTCCCCTGGTGCAGATACCCCTCTTGGTCACCTTCAGCAAGCGCGACAACTACCACACTGAGCTCATCGACTTTGACGTTGCCCACATTCGCCTCCCATACAATGCCATCCTTGGGTATCCGGCCCTCGGCAAGTTCATGGCAGCAACTCACCACAGCTACAATGTTCTCAAGATGCCAGGAAGTGGCGGTATCATCACAGTCGCTAGCGACAAGAGGGATGCGGAGTGCTCCCTCGAGCGCGCCTACCAGGCCGTGGCGGTCGAGTATTCAGATGGCGAGGGTGCAATCCTGCCTCCTGAGGCCACCCCCAAGAAGAAGAAGCAAATCCTCCTCAAGGGCCGATAGGAGGCTAGAGTGCCCGACGATCGAGCCTCGAGCACCATGCCCACTGCTGGAGCGTCCTTTCCTTCTCACATAGGAAGGCACGCCCAACACCCTCTCAGGACGGGCTCGGTGGCTCTCATCTAGAGGGCCTCTGACCTATTCGGCATCATGAGGGAGGCGTTCGGGCACCATGTGGGGGCGTGCTTCGACGCGCGTCTCCTTGAGCAAGGTGCAAGGCGCGAGGCGCGAGGCGCTCAGGAGTTCATCA
Organism: Triticum aestivum; assembly: GCF_018294505.1. NCBI lineage: Eukaryota > Viridiplantae > Streptophyta > Magnoliopsida > Poales > Poaceae > Triticum > Triticum aestivum. The sequence continues at coordinate 379,990,271 of NC_057798.1, forward strand.
ACAAGGCAATCAACGAGCTTCAGGAGACGCGAGCCATGCGTGCGAGCGTCCCCCACACCATCCAGTGCAGATGCCGCCCCTGGCGCGGGTGGTGAGCTGGGCGTCTACGTCAACATCCCAGGCCTCAATAGGGCTGCTTTTTAGGAGCTCTTCTGGCCGTCCCGCGTCGACCGGAGTGGGGCCTACCTCTATAACTACATATGCATGTCATTCAGCCTGCTGAACTTGGCTGCCTCGCACAAGCGCTACATGCAGGGTGTCTTGGCGGCTCACGAGGCCAGGTGCTAGGCGGTCTTGACGGAGGAGGTGCCGGAACCTCATGAGCTCCCCAGACCTCCGGAGCCTCCCGGGCCTCAGGACCCGGCTGGCCCACGAGGAGCTATCTCTGCAGCACGCATCTTCAGCTACCCCAACACGACTACAACAACGGTGCCAGGTGACTTTTTGGTTTGTTTAGTTGAGGGCGCCCCTCGGGCTGCATCATCCTCAAGCTATCAGGACATGCCCCTGCAGCCTATATCATTTTGCGCAGAACTGTCTTTGCCCTTATGATTTTCCAAAATACCTCAACCTGCATGACCGGTGCTTCGTCACTGTGATGTTGTGTGCCCTCACAAACCCGCCCGCGACTGCCTCATGATTAAGGACTGGCACGGTGTTTGTGCTCGGGTCCGTCCCTACAGCATCTCTAAACCCAAGTGGCCGAGCTCTATATCGTGGGCCAACTCATGTGCACGTCACCTCCCGTGGTCCTTGGTGCCTTGTTCTCGCATGAGCTAATTGTGAATGGATGAGTCAGGGTGCGTGACCCGGTGCCTAGCCGCCGCAGGAGCTGCATGCCGGTTGTCTTTCTTTGGGATTGTTGGATGAGAAGATTGGGCACGACATCTGTGCTCGGGTCCGTCCCTGCAGCGTTGATAAAACCCAACGGCCGAGCTCTGTCTGTCGGGCTGGCCCCGTTCACGTCATCTCCTGGGGTCGTTGGTGTTTGGCCTTCTCATGCGATGTCCTCCGGAGATCCACTCGGCACAGGCCACCTTAACATCTCACATGTTTCTTACAAGCGCCCTGCGCTGAAAATTCAGTGCAACCTGCCTTGAGGTAGGGCCTCGTGAGTCCCGCGCTGGCTCACGAGTGCCCATATACACCTCCTCTAGTTCTGTCGTGCTAGCCACACGTACAAACGGGGCTGTACACGCCCGGGAGTCTCCCGTCGAGGGAACTCCCACCCACGCACCAGTGGAAGCCCCGTGCTCCGTGCTGGCGGACGACATGGTCGAGGAGCGACTATGCTCACACACTAGTGGAAACCCGCTCCGCGCTGGCAAATGACACGGTCGAGGAGCGGCTATGCCCATGCGAAAGTGGAAGCACCATGCTCCGTGCTGGTGAATAAACAACTAAGGGCACCCTAGTGGCTGCAACAACCTCAGGATGGCCTATAGCCTCGTTGTACGGTCCCACCATGGAAGGGGGCTGGGCACGGGGGCTATGCTCAGGCCAGGCCTGGCACACGCCACCTCGCTAGGTCTCTCGCACCTGGTCTTCTCGCGTACCTCCCAGGCAAAAGTTGGCGAGGAAAGGTATGGAGGACTCCGGATTAACCCTCATGTTGCTCATGTTTCCTTCATGAGGGTTGTTCGTACGTCAAGGGGGACCCTGAGCATCGCGACTCAGGGGCCTCACTGGTCACGTAGCCCCTCACCCCTTGGCCTCGTCGTGGTGATCCGGACGCCCCAACAGCGGTTGAGGTATGGGCGGGCCCGGGCCCTGCCTACGTTGAACACTAAGGCAAACAGGAAGGAAATCGATCACGAAAAGGAAACCGTGTAGTTCTAGCAAGTTATTACAAAACATAATGTTCCACAAATTAAAGCAGAAGTTCTCATGCCTCCGCAAGGCATGATAAATTTGGCAGGGTCAAACTAGGAAGAAGCGCCACTGTCGCCTTGGCTACTGTCGCCGCTTGCCTTGGGAAGCCTGTCGTCGATAATGATGCCTCCATCCTTGCCGCCGCCGGCCTCCACCGCCACGGCTTCGGGGTCGGCGATGTAGTGGAACTTCCCGAGCAGGGCGTTCACGTGCTCCTTCATGGCCTCAGTAGCAGCGGTGCGGGATTCAAGAGCCACCAACTCGATCAGTGTGTTGAGGTCAAAGCCTGAGTCCCGAAGGTGCAGGTGGCTGAAGAAGCGCGTCGTGGCCGCAGTGAAGAGTGAACGGCACTCTCCTTCCACCCAGGAGTCTACTCCGGCAGCGGCACCCTCGAGTGCCTTAACAAGCTTGGGGAGAAGATCGGCAAGGCCGTCCTCAGGGGCCGCCAGTGGCTCTTTGTACCCTCCCCTGTAGCTGGAGCGCAGCGCCTCGCGAGACCCGATCTCAAGGGAGAGGAAGGCCTCGCGTTCCACGGCCGCTGTTTTCTCGGCAACTGAGAGGGCCTTCTCCCTGACCTCCAGCTAGGCCGTTACCTCAAAGACGAGCTGGGCATGGGAGGCATGGGCCTTGTCCACCTCCTCCTTTAGCTTGCCCAGGCGGTCCCGCTCCGCGGCTTAGTCGGCAGTCGCCTGGGCTAGCTTGGCGTCGCGATTGGCAAGCGTTGCTTCATGGGCCTTGAGCTCCTCCTCTCACTACTGAAGTCGTTGGCTGTGGGCAGCCTGCTCCTCACAGAGAGTCTCCAGCTCAGCATCCGCCTTGTTGTAGCACTCCTTGGTGGATGCTGTGTTGGCCAGCACCGCATCACGAGCTCCCGTGGCTTTGTTAGCCTCCCTCTTGCTCTCCACAGAAGCGGCCTCGGCCCGGCCCCAGGCCATCCTAGCGGACGTGTCGGCCTGGAGCCACCCCAAGATCAGCCCCATGCGTTCCCTCACCAGGCACCTTTCAGCATCTTGGTGATCGGTCCAGAGCTGATCTAGCATGGTGTAGGCTTCCTCCAGAGCCCTGGGCTTGACAAGGGGGCGGGGGAGGAGGCGGCACTGACACATGGGCTGGCGTCGTCGCAGTAGCAAGGGAAGCTTCGGGCGCTGGAGCCTCCGAACCCCCTGCGGGTACGACTGGAATGGGCGGCTCCAAAGCCTGCTGGCCTGCAGAGGCATACTCCTCCTGAGGTAGCACATAGGTGCTTTAGGGGTCCCGCTCCATCGCAAGTGAGCGCAAAGCGACCGCTTCCGTCTGCGCCAGAGTCGCCACGGCTTTGGCGAGCGCTGGCGCCCCCAGGGTCCCGTCTCCCTCCTTCCTCTTCTTCACCACGATGCCCATCCTGGACACCAGGAAGGGAGCACTGTGGGCACGGTATCAAGGGCGACAAACAAAAACAAGGTAATGTATTTACTGGTCAGGGGCAATGTACGCCCTCTTCTTGGCCGGGGCCATGGCTCCTCAAATCTTCCTAGGTGCAGACTTTGCCGCATCTTGAGGGCTGGCAGGGCGCACGACTGCTAGGTGGCAAGGTGGAGGAGTCACCTTGGAGAGGGGGTGGTGCCCTGCTCTTCTTAGGGGTCGCTCGGCCTGGACTCCTGAGGGCCGGGGGAGTTGCCCCGGAACTCGTGACGACCCCGGTGGAGCGTGGGGATTCCATGACCGGGGGCTCGACAGCGTTGTCATCTTCTATGATGTCGCGGAGAAGCTCGCTATGAGACGAGGGGCAGGTCTCCGCCACATTGTCCACGGTCATTGATATGTCTCCGCCGTATCTACTTTTCCTAAAGCTTTTCCTCTTTGTTTTGGATTCTAATTTGCATGATTTGAGTGATACTAACCCGGACTAATGTTGTTTTTAGCAGAACTACCATGGAGTTGTTTTTGTGTAGAAATAAAAGTTCTGGATTGGAACGAAAATTTGCGAGGATTTTTTATACAATAAAAGATAAATTCTGGAGCCAAGAATCACCGGAGGGGGGCACCTGGGTGGGCACAACCCACTAGGTCGTGCCACCCCTCCATGCGCGCCCAGGTGGGTTGTCCCCACCTAGTGGCCCCGTAGACCATGGAACCGATGCTATAAAATTACATATGTCCCAAAATGAGGGAGAAAGAATTATCACGTTTCATGAGACAGAGTCGCCGCCACCTTTGTTCTTCATTGGGAGAATAGATCTGGAGTCACCTTGGGGCTCTGAGAGGGGGATCTTTGATATTCGTCATCACCAACCCTTCTCCATTGCCAATTCCATGATGCTCCACATCGGGAGTGAGTAATTCCTTCGTAGGCTCGCTGGTCAGTGAGGAGTTGGGTGAGATTCATCATGTAATCGAGTTAGTTTTGTTAGGGCTTGATCCCTAGTATCCATTATGTTCCGAGATTGATATTGCTATGACTTTGCCATGCTTAATGTTTGTCACTTTGGGCCCGTGTGCCATGATTTCAGATCTGACCCGTTTATGTTATCACCATTATATCTATGTTCTAGATCCGATCTTGGAAGTTATAGTCACCTACTATGTTTTTTGATCCCACAACCCCAGAGTGACAATAGTCGGGACACTTCCCGGTGATGACCGCAGTTTGAGGAGTTCATGTATTCATCGTGTGTTAATGCTTTGTTCTGGTTCTTTCTTAAAAGGAGGCCTTAATATCCCTTAGTTTCCAATAGGACCCCGCTGCCATGGGAGGGTAGGACAAAAGATGCCATGCAAGTTCTTTCCATAAGCATGTATGACTATTTACAGAATACATGACTACATTATATCTATGAACTAGAGCTAGTGCCGTATCGCCCTAGATTATAACTGTCACATGATGAATATCATCCAACGAATCGCCGATCCAATGCCTATGATTTTCCTACATATTGATCTTGCTAAGTTACTACAGCTACTCGTACTATTGTCACTGCTACAAAACTATTAGTATCATTGTTACCGTTACTATTTCTGCTACCACTACTATCAAAGCTATCACATTACTGTGCTACTGATCACTTTGCTGCAGATAATTAATCTCTAGGTGTGATTGAATTGACAACTCAGTTGCTAATACTTGCAAATATTCTTTGGCTCCCCTTGTGTTGACTTTATAAATTTGGGTTGAATACTCTATCCTCAAAAACTGTTGTGATCCCCTATACTTGTGGGTTATCAGTCGCCTACGAGTCTTCCTCGCCCTCTTCACCGGCGTTGTCGCCAGAAGACACCAGCACCAGGGAGTTGGGGAGTTCGGGCGGCACGAGCCCTAGCTTGTTGAAGACGGGCATGGCTACGACCAGCATCGCCCTGTCGGCGCGGCGGTACAGCGGGATGTAGGCCGCCGGGAGGTTGCCCGAATCCCCCTCGAGTAGGGTGTTCATGGCCTTGTCCAGATCCTTACCCGTCAAGCTACCCGAGCACATCCAGATGTCATCCTATCCACCCTTGAACTTGCACATAGGGCGTGTGTGCGCCTGGAGCGGGGCCAGACGTTGCGTCAGGAACTCCTTGACAAGCATGCCCCCCGTCAGCGCCCCGTCATCCATGTTTGTGATCATCTTCCTCAGGACCGACACTGCCCGAGGGTCGGAGAGCTTCTCGTGACCCCACCTATCAAGCTTCTCCAGCAGCTGGGTTGGTAATTCCAGCCGCACGTCGAGGCCCTTGGCGTCCATGAAGACCCATCGGCGCCGGAAGGTCACCTTCTTCCCGGCCCTCATGAGTGTGTTGCCCTTGTGGACCATAGTGAAGGAGTGCCGGAGCACTGGGCTGGATCGTTCAGCTGCAAGTAGAAGAAGTGCCGGAGGAGCGCAACAGAGGGGCTCACGCCCACGAACGCCTCGCAGTAAAAGGCAAAGATGGACACGAGGAGGATGGAGTTTGGCTGATGATGCAGAGTCTGGACCTGGTAGTGGCCGAGGATGGCGGTGAAGAACCTAGAGAAGGGCGGGACGAGCCCCGCAAAGATGCTATGGAGGAAGAAGGGATAAACTGTCTGCACCGAGGTCCTCTGCTTGGCGGAGCTGGCCAGGAAGACGGTCTCGTTCCACTCGTTGTCGTCGCTCGTCGCTAGCGGGAGCGCAGTGGCAACGTGCTTCTCCTCGGTGATGGAAGACGTGCCAAGGGCCGGTGCAGGTGAGGAGGAGGAGCTTATGGTCGGAGCAGCAGGCTTTGCCTTCCCGGACGCCATTCGCAAGATCTTGGAGGAAGAGGTGTAGAAGGAAGCAGGAATGAGGCCGGATCTGGTGATACCCTCGGCTGGGATAAAGGGGATCTAGACCAAAGCAAAGAGAAGGAAATGGTGGTTAGGTAGCGGGCGCCACTGTTTTGTTAGCCTAGGCAGTTGCCGAGGCGACATGGGGAAGTGGAGACGCCCACTTCCCATCAAGCGCCACGCGTCGTTTTGGTCCGCAGGCGATTGGGGCCCGCAACACTTTGCTCTTTTTTTGATAGAAAGACTGTAAGGAAACCCCCTACGGTATAAATGGTGCAACAAACCCAAATTGCATGTACTATGCCATGAACCTAGGTGGGCGGGAAGGCATCAGCCCCTTCCCACCACTAGGTTATGCCTTAGTCTGTCGGCGCTTCGCACTTGCCCTTTGGCTTCGCCTCAAAGCCAAGTCCGAGCGCACCTTGGGCCCCGGGGGTACTGTCGGTGTTCTGGGAACCAAGGTACCCAACTTTCCTGCCCGTGACCCATGGTGTGGCTCCATTGACGGCCTGGTATGGCCCATCTACGAGACCACCAAGACAAGACCCTCGTGAGGGTCCAAGCCTCGCTAGGCGAACGATGCCAAGACCTTCGGAGGGAACGGCCACCCAACTGGGCTCCTGAGGAGCTGAGATTTCTATGCAGGTGCCCAACCTCATGAGGTTGTGATGACGCAAGCCATGATAACCAAGGCCAGGCGGGTGCCAGCAGGCGCAGAAGAGGCAGTTTCCTCTTTGGTGCTGAGGAGGAAAGCGCAGGCACGGGTTCCCAAGGAATCTGGCAAAGGTTTCCAATCCAGTGCAACAAGACCAAAACCTTTAGGACGGCAGGATGGATGTCATCGCCGAGCCCACCACAGTGTCACGACCAGAAGCTTTGCAGGCGGAGACCACCTTTCGTGAGGATAAGATGTACTACTTGTCGCCGTTCAAATTGCCCACAGTGGAATCCCTTCCCGCCTACGTTTCGGGGGAAGAGGACCGAGGCCACTATAAATATAGGTTAGCCACCACCGTAGAAGGGATCGACTCATTCCCTCACGAGAGCAAACCTCGCGAGGTTGTTCATCCCTTGTACTAGTTCATCCTCAGCCCCTCGCAAGGCCAATCCACCACAAAGCAGGAGTAGGGTTTTACACCACAAGGTGGCCTGAACCTAGGTAAACTGCAGTGTCCACCTTCTTCTTCGTTCATCGATCTAGGCTATGGGGCGACGGGCTGGTAGGCGGGAGGGATTTATTTCTTCGCACACGCCCAGACTCTGAACCTTACTTGGATCTGTGGAGCCCAGAATCCGACAACGTAGCGGGGCGCAGGCGTGGTCGGGCGCAACTGAGAGCATGCAGGAGCGAGGGCGAGTTGCAGGGGATCATGGGTAGCAGCGATAGCGGCAGCATAGCAGTAGCAGCTAGCGGCAATAGCAGCGAGCCGCAAAAACGTAGCAAGGGTGGGGTGTCACCCAGGAGCACCACCGGCAACGCGGGCGCGTGCAGAGCGCGATGTAGCACGCGCACGGGCAGGCACAGTTGGGAGCAACCGGAGGCGCCGCAACACACAGAGGAGCGAACTCCGAGGGCACGACAAACGAGGATGGCAGGTAAACGACGACGAATCGAGAGGAAGAGTAGGGGATTCGGCGTGGCTCACAGAGAGGAGGGGCGGGGACGTGATTGAGTAGGTCGGGGTCAACCGTAGCTCGCGAAAAGGCGGCGAGAGGGCGGCGGTGGCCGACGAAGGAGGAAGAAGCCAGCAATGTTGGGGCGGCTCCCAGGACTCGATCCGGAGCGGTAGTCGAAGGAGAGGAGAACGATCGTCCTTGATCCGTCCATTTTGCATCATGCTTTTATATTGATATTTATTGCATTATGGGTTGTATTACTCATTATAGCATAATACTTATGCCTTTTCTCTCTTATTTTATAAGGATTACAAGAAGAGGGAGAATGCCGGCAACTGGAATTCTGGACTAGAAAATGAGCAAATATTAGAGACCTATTCTGCAAAACTCCAAAAGTCTTGAAACTTCACGGAGCATGTTTTTGGAATATATAAAAAATATTGCAAGAAGAAAGAACCAGAGGGGGGCCACCATCCACCCACAAGGGTGGAGGGTGCACCCTACCCCCTGGGCACGCCCCCGACCTTGTGGGCCCCCTGGCAGGCCTCAGGTGCCCATCTTCGCCTATATGGTGTGTTTTGACCTGGAAAAACTCATAAGGAAGCTTTCGGGACAAAGCGCCGCCGTCTCGAGGCGGAACCTGGGCAGAACCAATCTAGGGCTCCGATGGAGCTGTTCTGCCGGGGAAACATCCCTCCGGGAGGGGGAAATCGAAGCCATCATCATCACCAACGATCCTCTCATCGAGAGGGGTTCAATCCCCATCAACATCTTCACCAGCACCATCTCCTCTCAAACCCTAGTTCATCTCTTGTATCTAATCTTTGTCTGAAAACCTCAGATTGGTACCTGTGGTTTGCTAGTAGTGTTGATTACTCCTTGTAGTGCTAGTTGGTTTATTCGGTGGAAGATCATATGTTCAGATCCTTAATGATGATTGATACTCCTATAATTTTGAATATGAATAAGCTTTATGAGTAGTTATGTTTGTTCTTGAGGACATGGGAGAAGTCTTGTTATAAGTAATCATGTGTTTGATATTCGTTCGATATTTTGATGAGATATAGTTGTCTCTCCTCTAGTGGTGTTATGTGAACGTCGACTACATCACACTTCACCATTATTTGGGCCTAGGGGAAGGCATTGGGAAATAATAAGTAGATGATGGATTGCTAGAGTGACAAATGCTTAAACCCTAGTTTATGTGTTGCTTCGTAAGGGGCTGATTTGGATCCATATGTTTCATGCTATGGTTAGTTTCACCATAATTCTTCTTTCGTAGTTGCGGATGCTTGCGAGAGTGGTTAACCATAAGTGGGAGGCTTGTCCAAGGAAGGGCAGCACCAAAGCACCAGTCCACCCACATATCAAATTATGAATGTAACAATCACGGATCATATGAGCATGATGAAAACTAACTTGACAACAATTCACATGTGTCCTCGGGAGCGCTTTGCTTTATATAAGAGTTTGTCCAGGCTTGTCCTTTTCTACAAAAAGGATTGAGCCACCTTGCTGCACTTAGTTTACTCTTGTTACTTGTAACCCGTTACGATTTATCTTATCACAAAACTATCTGTTCCCAATAATTTCAATGCTTGTAGAGAATACCTTGCTAAAAACCCCTTGTCATTTCCTTCTGCTCCTCGTTGGGTTCGACACTCTTACTTATCGAAAGGAATACCTTAGATCCCCTATACTTGTGGGTAATCAAGACTCTTTTCTGGCGCCGTTGTCAGGGAGTGAAGCGCCTTTGGTAAGTGGAATTTGGTAAGGAAACATTTATATAGTGTGCTGAAATTTACTGTCACTTGTCACTATGGAAAATAATCCTTTTGAGGGTCTTGTTTGGGATATCTTCACCTCCACCAGAAGAGCAAAGAGTTTCTCCTCAACATACTGCACCTACTGAAAATATTTATTATGAAATTCCATTGGGTATGATAGAGAAACTGCTAGCTAATCCTTATGCAGGAGATGGAACATTACATCCTGATATGCACCTAATCTATGTGGATGAAGTTTGTGAATTATTTAAGCTTGCAAGTATCCCTGAGGATGTTGTCAAGAAGAAGGTCTTCCCTTTATCTTTGAAGGGAAAGACATTCACATGGTATAGGCTATTGGATGATATTCGATCATGGAACTACAACCGATTGAAATTGGAATTTCATCAGAAGTTTTATCCTATGCATCTGGTTCATCGTGATCGGAATTATATATATAATTTTTGGCCTCGTGAAGGAGAAAGTATCGCTCAAGCTTGGGGGAGGCTTAAGTCAATGATATATTCATGGCCCAATCATGAGCTCTCAAGAGAAATTATTATTCAAAAAATTTATGCTCTGCTTTCTCATAATGATCGATCCATGCTCGATACTTCTTGTACTGGTTCCTATATGAAGAAGGATATTGAATTCAAATGGGATTTATTATAAAGAATTAAACACAACTCTGAAGATTGGGAACTCGATAAAGGTAAAGAGTCGGGTATAAACCTTAAGTTTGATTGTGTTAAATGTTTTATGGATACCGATACTTTTCATGATTTTAGCACTAAATATGAACTTTACTCTGAGATAGTAGCTTCTTTTTGTGAATCTTGTGCTACTCATGTTGATCTCCCTAAGGAGAAGTCGTTTAAATATCATCCTCCTATTGAAGTTAAAGTAGTTGAACCTATTAAAGTTGAAGAAGAAACTATTACTTATAATGTTGATCCTATTGTTCCTACTGCTTATATTCAGAAACCACCATTCCCTATTAGAATAAAGCCTCATGCTAAAGCTTCAACTGTGGTAAAAAAAGTAATACTAGAACACCCAAACCCTCTGAGAAAATTAAAGTTGAACCAAGTATTTCTATGGTTAAAGATCTCTTGGCCGAAAATATTGATGGGCATGTTATTTATTTCTGTGATGAAGCTGCTAGAATTGCTAAACCTGATACTAAAGATAAACATAGTCATGTTGTTGGCATGCCTGTTGTTTCTGTTAAAATAGGAGATCATTGTTATCATGGCTTATGTGATATGGCTGCTAGTGTGAGTGCAATTCCTTATACCCTATATAAAGAAATTATGAATGATATGGCACATGCCGATATAGAAGATATTGATGTTACTATTAAGCTTGCCAATAGAGATACTATATCACCAATTAGGATTGTTAGAGATGTTGAACTCTTGTGCGGGAAGATAAAATATCCTACTAATTTTCTTGTCCTTGCTTCCCCACAAGATAATTTTTGTCCCATTATATCTGGTAGACCCTTCTTGAATACCGTTAATGCTAAGATAGACTGCGAGAAAGATTTGTTACTGTTGGTTTAGGAGATATGTCTCATGATTTTAATTTCTCTAAATTTCATAGACAACCTCATGATAAAGAATTGCCTAGTAGGGATGAAAAAATTGCTATTGCTTCTATTGCCGTGCCTCCTGCTCATCCTCTAGAACAATATTTGCTAGACCATGAAAATGATATGTTTATGAATGAAAGAAGGGAAGAAGATGAAGTATTCGTTAATCAGGGGCCTATTTTGAAACACAATTTGCCTGTTGAAATCCTTGGAGATCCTCCTCCACCTAAGGGTGACCCCATGTTTGAGCTTAAACAATTACCTGATACTCTGAAATATGCCTACCTTGATGAAAATAAGATATATCTTGTTATTATCAGTGCTAACCTTTCATAGCATGAAGAAAAGAAACTAATGAAAACTCTGAAGAAGCACCATGCCACTATTGGATATACTCTCGATGATCTTAAGGGCATCAGTCCCACTCTATGTCAGCACAAAATTAAATCAGAGAAAGATGCTAAACTAGTTGTTGATCATCAACGACGGTTAAATCCTAAGATGAAAGAAGTGGTAAGAAATGAAATACTAAAGCTTCTGGAGGCAGGTATACTTTATCCTATTGCCGATAGTCAATGGGTAAGCCTTGTTCATTGTGTCCCTAAGAAGGGAGGTATTATTGTTGTTCCTATTGATAACAATGAATTGATTCCACAAAGAATTGTTACATGTTATAGAATGGTAATTGAATTTTGGAAATTGAATAAAGCTACTAGAAAAGATGATTACCCTCTACCTTGTATTGATCAAATGCTGGAAAGACTATCCAAACATACCCACTTTGACTTTCTAGATGGTTATTCTAGTTTCTCTCAAATACCTGTGTCAAAAGATGATCAGGAAAAGACCACTTTTACTTGCCCTTTCGGTACCTTTGCTTATAGATATATGCCTTTTGGTTTATGCAATGCACCTGCTATCTTTCAAAGATGTATGACTGCTTATTCTCTGACTTTTGTGAAAAGATTGTTGAGGTTTTCATGGATGATTTCTCTGTTTATAGAACTTCTTTTGATGATTGTGTAACATCCCAATTTTCAATTTGGATGTTATTCATAGGTCATTCATATGCATCCATGATTTTATGCATTTTTGTTGTTTAGTTTTTGTTTGCATTTTGATCCAAGAGGCCTTAAGCAACTCAAGGACCAATTTGAGAGAGTTGGAGGTTTCACAAAAATCCCATTTTGATTTATCAAAATTTGGTAATTGGATCAAATTCTTTTTCAAAATTCTTTTTCCAAATATTTTAAAAATAACGAGAGCAGATAATATGACTTCTTCAATTTAGTAGAAAAATACTTGAAATTGAATTTTGAATTCTTTAGAATTTATTTGATTTTATTCGCTAGTTTATTTATTAGTTAGCTGACTAATTAGCACTGTAATGTTTGTTTTTAGTTTAGGCATTTAAGCCCATAAAAATGTTCACGAGGTCACTAATAAGGCCATTTGGCTACGTGAATTTTTCTGGAATTTATAGGATTATATTCATATTTATTTTCGCGTGTTTTTAGTCTGTGGAAAATTGTTAAAAAAATTCTGAACTGGGCCGGTCCACCTGCGGAACCGCCTCCGCCGCCAGCTCGGGACAAAGTGCTGAGCGATCCCGCCGCCACTAGCCACCGTGTCCGGCTAGGACACGGGAGCCGCCGCCCCCGCCCCAAGTCAGACCCCCCCACGCCTTTATATATCCGCCCGCCACGTCGCCTCTCCTCCCGTCCCGAGCCGCCGCAGCAGCCGCCACCGCCGCCGCCTGCTGCCGCTACCCGCTACCGCCGCCGTTGACCTCGTCACCGCCGTCGCGGAACCGGCCAAAGACCGGTATAAAACCGATCTGGTTCGCCGGTTTTTTCTTTATTTTTTCGATTTATTTTAATAGATCGGTTTTATTTCATTCGATTTGTTAATTAGCGAACGTTCGTCAGATTAGTTTCTGTAACGACCGTATTCGTCCGATAGATTTTTCTTTTTCTATTTATTTTCGGCCAGGGACCTATTCGTGAATAGTTTCATCGTAGTTTAGCCCCTGATCTTTAAACCCTCGCACCTTTTAGCTCATTTGTCCAAATTAGACGAAATCAACACCTAAATCTTCAAAACAATCCCCTCTATCCAGTAAAGCAACTTGAACATGATTTTGACAATTTAAAATTTGAGTTTAGTTCAGATTAGTATTTGATCTTGTTTTGTTCGTATCTTGAGATTCGAAGCTCCGTTTGAGTAGTTTCTTTTTGCAAATCGTAGTTAATCACATGTACCTACTGTTAAGATCTAATCCACCTAAACATAATACTATTAGAATTTTTTTTCTGTTCAGTTTAGTTATTTGCTTGATTTTGAGTTTTATTTGGATCTTTTCTCGATTTCTCTTTGCATTGTTTGCTTGATTGCTTATGTATGCTATTGTTTGTCTACGGTAGATTTTCCGGAGTGCGAAGCTTGTTACTACGAATCCCTAGAGTTTTTAGATCGTCAGCAAGGCAAGTTACATTTTGATCATACTCTTCAATCCCCAGTTTTTATTATGCATTAGTTTTGCCCCTCAAATATTTGCATGAGTAGGATTGGGAACATGTGGTTTGGTTGTAGTACTTGTGGTAGGAACCTATTACCTTTGATCACCCCATGAATATACGTTATGCTCTTATATTGCTTAGTCATGCTCGTAGACAGGGATTGGATCCTGATGTACATGGAAGTTGTGAGAGATAATAATTTTGGATAACATTAAGGTGGCAACTTTAATACACATCTAGGTGGATTGGTTGGGGCACCTGGAGAAAGCAGTGCTTGCCCATGGGAATCCCGGAGTACCCATGTGATTTTCCCTCGGTTCTCCACCCAAGCTCAAAGGTATCATATGATATTTCATGCCTAGAAACTTCCGTGTGCAGCGACAAGCCTTTATGGGCTCTGGCATAGTTGAGTAAGTTGTGTGAGCTCTTGAAGAGGTGGACTAGAAGATGTAGGGGAAAGTAGGTGTACCGGTCTACCCAGAGTAGAGAGTTAATGCTTCAGAAAGACTATGTCTCGATCTTCCGATCATGGATGCGGTCGAGTCTTGTGGGGAAAAGTGCGCAACCTCTGCAGAGTGTATAAACTAATCATGGTTAGCCGTGTCCCCAGTTATGGACATCTTGAGTATCTAGAAGTGGATATTATTGTTGATCTCAACACTCTTTAATTAATCAATTGGGTTTAATGATGATACTTGGTTAGTGCTAGGATTTGAGTCGGAGGAACCTTCTCAAATATTGGTATAACTTTGTAGTAAATAAAATTTATTCCTTTGTTGTAGGGAAAATTTAGCTTTATGCAAAATATTAAACTTAGAGCCTCCACCAGCCAAATATGCATGCAAATATAGTTTCTTGCATTCATTTGCTCTAGGTGTAACTCTGCTAGCATATTCCATGTGCTGACCTACACGGCAGCAATGTCTCATGTTGTAGACTTTACCGACGAAGAATAAGGTGCGATAGGTCGTTGTTATGCACTCAGCTATGCCATTGGAGTTGAAGGACTCATTTATCTTTGAAGCGTCCGCGGTTATTTTTGCTTAGATGGCTGTCAGCCATATTATTTGTGTAATAGATACTCTTTATGAGGACCTCGATGTAATAAGTGTGTGATTGAAACTCTGTTATAATTCCTCGAGTACTGTGTGTGTCAGCATACCGATCCAGGGATGACACTTAAGCACAGAGACTTTGGTCCATTGGGATCGTGGTTGCTACAGATTGCTTAAGCAACCTTGATCGAGTTTTGTAGAGATGTGAAGAAACTAATCTTGTCTTGAATTGGGAAAAGTGCCACTTTATGGATAATGAAGGCATTGTCCTGGGACATAAAATTTCTGATAAGGTATTGAAGTTGATAAAGCAAATAGTAGATGCTATTGAAAAGTTGTCATGTCCTAAAGATATCAAAGGTATAAGAAGTTTCCTTGGTCATGCTGGCTTCTATAGGAGGTTTATTAAAGACTTCTCTAAAAAATTTAGGCCTCTCACCAATCTCTTACAAAAAGATGTTCCTTTTGTTTTTGATGATGATTGTGTAGAAGCATTTGAAATACTTAAGAAAGCATTGATTTCTGCACCTATTGTTCAGCCACCTGATTGGAATTTACCCTTTGAAATTACGTGTGATGCTAGTGATTCGGCTGTTGGTGTTGTTATAAGACAAAGAGTTGATAAGAAATTAAATGTTATTCAGTATGATAGTAAAACTATAGACAGTGCCCAGAGAAATTATGCTACCACTAAAAAAGAATTTTTAGTAGTTGTATTTGCATGTGATAACTTTAGACCATATATTGTTGATTCCAAAGTAACTGTTCACACTGATCATGCTGCTATTAAATATCTTATGGAAAAGAAAGATGCTAAACCTAGGCTTATTTGATGGGTTCTCTTGCTACAAGAATTTGATTTGCATATTATTTATAGAAAGAGAGCTGAGAACCCCGTTGTAGACAACTTGTCTAGGTTAGAAAATGTTCTTGATGACCCACTACCTATTGATGATAGCTTTCTGATGAACAATTAAAGTCATAAATGCTTCTCGTAATACTCCATGGTACGATGATTATGCTAATTATGTTGTTGCTAAATTTATACCACCTAGTTTCACATACCAGCAAAAGTAAAAGTTTTTCTTTGATTTAAGACATTACTTTTGGGATGATCCACACCTTTATAAGGAAGGAGTAGATGGTGTTATTATACGTTGTGTACCTGAGCATGAACATGAACATATCCTATGCAAGTGTCACTCCAAGGCCTACAGAGGATACCACGGTGGAGATAGAACTGCACATAAGGTATTGCAATCCGGGTTCTATTGGCCCACTCTCTTTAAAGATGCCTGTAAGTTTGTCTTTTCTTGTGACGAGTGCGAGAGAATTGGCAATATTAGTAGACATCGGGAAATGCCTATGAAGTATTCACTTGTTATTGAACCATTTGATGTCTGGGGCTTTGATTATATGGGACCTTTTCCTTCCTCTAATGGGTATACACATATTTTAGTTGTTGTTGATTACGTTACTAAGTGGGTAGAAGCTATTCCAACTAGTAGTACTGATCATAAAACTTCTATTAAGATGCTTAAAGAAGTTATTTTTTCGAGGTTTGGAGTCCCTAGATATTTAATGACTGATGGTGGTTCACATTTTATTCATGGCGCTTTCCGTAAAATGCTACTAAGTATGATGTTAACCATAGAATTGCATCTCCATATCATCCTCAGTCTAGTGGTCAAGTGGAACTGGGCAATAGAGAGCTTAAATCAATTTTGCAAAAGATTGTTAATAGATATAGAAAGAATTGGTCTAAGAAACTTGATGATGCTTTTTGGGCTAATATAACTGCTTATAAAAATCCTATGGGTATGTCTCCATATAAAATGGTTTATGGAAAGCATGTCATTTACCTCTTGAACTTGAACATAAGGCATATTGATCTATTGAAGAACTCAATTATGGTTTCAAACTTGCCAATGAGAAGAGGTTATTTGAAATTAGCTCACTTGACTAATGGAGAACCCAAGCCTATGAGAATGCCATGTTATTTAAAGAAAAGGTTAAAAGATGGCATGACAAAAGGATAGAAAAGCGTGAGTTTAATGTAGGTGATCATGTTTTGCTATACAACTCTCACTTAAGATTTTTAGTAGGAAAGCTTCTCTCTAAATGGTAAGGCCCTTACATCATCGAGGAGGTCAATCGTTCCGGCGCCATAAAAATCAACAATGCCGAAGGCACAAATCCGAAGGTGGTAAACGGTCAAAGAACCAAACATTATATCCCAGGTACTCCCTTAAATGTTGAGACCAATATAATTAATATCGTAACACTTGAGGAGTACATAAGGGACACTTTGCAGAACTTTCTAGACTCCGAAAAGGAATATGTATGTTGTATGGTAAGTAAACCGACTCCAAAACGTTTCCAATGATAAATTTTATCCGTTTTGGAATATTTAAAAAATTAGGAAAATTAAAACTAGTCCGAAAGAGACACGAGGCAGCCACAAGGGTGGAGGACGTGCCCTACCCCCTGTGCATGCCCCCCGTCCTTGTGGCCACCTCGTGTGCCCTCCGGACACTGCTTTCTTGCATAATACTTCTTATGGTTGGTAAAAATTCATTATATAATCTCCCGACGGTTTTGACCACCGTACAATGACAATATCTCCTGTTTTTGTTTCGAGCTATTTTTCTGATAGATCCAGATCGCAATGATGTCTCCAAGCGCCCCCAAGGATAAGTTTTTCGAGAAGGTCATCAACCCCTACCTTGTGGAGGTGTTGTGACACCCTCAAGCCATTGATATGCGTGAGGTGGTGGTGCACATCCTTGATGTTGAGGGGCAGAAGAAGACCGGAAGTGTGAAGACGAGACTCGAAGCAATGGAGCAGCAAGTTTTCAAGTGTCATGGGATGGTGGAACATGGACTCAACGCCAACCACATCATGATCGCGGAGTTCACCAACAAGCAAAAGCCGGACCCCAAGAGCATTGAGGAGGCCATCTTTGGGCTTCATGAGAAAATCGAGCACCTCCAAGCCCAGATCTATGATCTACAAAACCAAAACTGTGAGTATGAATATAGATTCAAAAGGATGAGTTTGGCTGCAGATTCGAGGGTCCCGGAGACCCGCTCATCTTTCTATGATGGTGAGCCTATGCCTTGGAAGATGGATGACAAACCTTCTTCATCAACAACCCCATCATCACCACCTCCGAAGAAAGAGATCTAAAAACATGGGTATGGGCACTCTCCATCATACCTCTATCTTTATTTTTCTTAGTTCGATCCTTTTGGTTATATCTTGATCTAGTAGAATCAAGTTTTAGTATTATCTAGCTTTGAGTTTTGTTTCGACCCCTATCTATGTAATCGAGTCCTTGCATTATATAATAAAGAGTAGTTTTGAGTTGAGGGATTTGCTTTCTTGCTATGATCTTGAGGGGATTAAATAAAAGAAAGAAAGAAAAGTTCATATATTGATCTTATGGAGAGTAATGACTTCACATATAAGGAGTATGATGAATAAAAGTTGTTGAGAGTTGACAAACATAGTTTTGGTCATTGTTGCAATTAATAGGAAGTAGTAAAGAAAGAGAGGCTTTACATATAAATATACTATCTTGGACATCTTTTGTAATTTGAGCACTCATTAAATATGACATGTAAAAAAGTTGATGTTGGACAAGGAAGACAACATAATAGGTTATGTTTTCTTATACCCGAATAGAAGTTATATTGTCATGGATCATCCAACATGTTGATCTTGCATTTCCCTCTCCTGCTAGCCAAATTCTTTGCACCAAGTAAAGATACTACCAGTGCTTTCAAATATCCCTAAACCCAGTTTTGCCATTAGAGTCAACCATACCTACCTATGGATTGAGTAAGATCATTCAAGTAAGTTGTCATCGGTGCAAGCGGTAAAAATTGCTCTCTAAATATGTATGATCTATTAGTGTGAAGAAAATAAGCTTTGTACGAACTTGTGATATGGAAGAAATAAAGCGATAGACTGCATAATAAAGGTCTTTATCACAAGCGGCAATATAAAGTGACATTCTTTTGCATTAATATTTTGTGCACCCAACCATAAAATCTCATGACAACCTCTGCTTCCGTCTGCGAAGGGCTTATCTTTTACTTTTATCTCCTACACTTATACAAGAGTCATGGTGATCATCACCTTTGTTTTTATACTTTTTCCTTTGGCAAGCACTATATGTTGGAGAGATCCAGATATATATATCCACTCGGATGTATGTTATCATAAAGTATTACTGCTGACATTACCCTTGAGGTAAAAGGTTGGGAGGCAAAACTACAAGCCCCTATCTTTCTCTATGTCCGATTGAAACTTTGTACCCATAAGCGTGAGTGTTAGCAACTGTGAAATATTAAATGATAGTTGAGTATGTGCACTTGCTGAAAAGCTCTTATATTGAGTCTTTCCGATGTTATGATAAATTGCAATTGCTTCAATGACTGAGATCATAGTTTGTTAGTTTTCAATGAAGTTTCCGATTCATACTTTATCTTGTGAACAAATTGTTACTTTAGCATAAGAAATTATATGGAATTATATGTTGTTGTTCTAAAGATGATCATGATGCCCTCATGTCCGTATTTGATTTTATCGACACATGTGTCTCTAAACATGTGGACATATTTATCCATATCGGCTTTCGCTTGAGGACAAGTGAGGTCTAAGCTTGGGGGAGTTGATACGTCCGTTTTGCATCATGCTTTTATATTGATATTAATTGCATTATGGGATGTTATTAGACATTATAGCACAATACTTATGCCTTTTCTCTCTTATTTTATAAGGATTACATGAAGATGGAGAATGTCGCCAGCTGGAATTCAGGACTGGAAAAGGAGAAAATATTAGACCTATTATGCACAACTCCAAAAGTCTTGAAACTTCACGGAGCATGTTTTTGGAATATATAAAAAAATATTGGGCGAAGAAAGAACCAGAGGGGGGCCAGCAGCCAGCCACAAGGATGGAGTGCGCGCCCTACCCCCTGGGCGCCCCCTCGACCTTGTGGGCCCTCTAGCATGCCTCCCGTGCCCATGTTTGTCTATATGATGCGTTTTGACCTGGAAAAAATCAGAAGGAAGCTTTCGAGACAAAGCGTTGCCGTCTCTAGGCGGAACCTGGGCAGAACCAATCTAGGGCTCTGGCGGAGCTGTTTTGCCGGCGAAACATCCCTCCGGGAGGGGGAAATCGAAGCCATCGTCATCACCAACGATCCTATCATTGAGAGGGGGTTAATCTCCATCAACATTTTCACCAACAGCATCTCCTCCCAAACCCTACTTCATCTCTTGTATCCGAGCTTTGTCTCAAAAACTCAGATTAGTACCTATGGGCTACTAGTACCGTTAATCACTCCTTGTAGTTCATGCTAGTTGGTTTATTCGGTGGAAGATCATATGTTCAAATCCTTAATGATAATTAATACTCCTCTAATTTTGAATATGAATATGCTTTGTGAGTAGTTACGTTTGTTCCTGAGGACATGGGAGAAGTCTTGTTGTAAGTAATCATGTGAATTTGGTATTCGTTCGATATTTTGATGAGATTTATGTTGTCTCTCCTCTAGTGGTGTTATGTGAACATCAACTACATGACTCTTCGCCATTATTTGGGCCTAGGGGAAGGCATTGGGAAGTAATAAGTAGATGATGGGTTGGTAGAGTGACAGAAGCTTAAACATAGTTTATGTGTTGCTTCGTAAGAGGTTGATTTGGATCCATATGTTTCATGCTATAGTTAGGTTCACCTTAATTATTCTTTCGTAGTTGCAGATGATTGCGAGAGAGGTTAACCATAAGTGGGCGGCTTGTCCAAGGAAGGGCAGCAGCAAAGCTCCGGTCCACCCACATATCAAATTATCAAAGTAACAAACGCGGACCATATGAGCATGATGAAAACTAACTTGACAACAATTCACATGTGTCCTCGGGAGCGTTTTGCTTTATATAAGAGTTTGTCCAGGCTTGTCCTTTGCTACAAAAAGGATTAGGCCACATTGCTGCACTTTGTTTACTCTTGTTACTTGTTACCCGTTACGATTTATCTTATCACAAAACTACCTGTTACCGATAATTTCAGTGCTTGCAGAGAATACCTTGCTGAAAACCACTTGTCATTTCCTTCTGCTCCTCATTGGGTTTGACACTCTTACTTATCGAAAGGACTACAATAGATCCCATATACTTGTGGGTCATCAGTCCTCTTGGACAAGGTGGTGTGGCACGGGGGAGTTGGTGGCCACGGGAATGATGAGGGGACGACGATGATGGCGTCAGGTGAGTGTGGGGAAGAGAGCAGCGGCGTGTGGGGGAGAGGGAAAAGGGGCTAGGGTTTCTTCCGAGGACGTGGGAAACGTTTTAAGGGAACCGGGAGGTCGGGGGATGGCTGACACGTAGCCATGGCCATGGGATGGCCGCCACGCCTCCCCTACCTCCTACTGTAGCGGGAGGTTGTAGGAGAGAGGAGGTGGGATAAGCCTCCCAACCCTACTTGGGCCTTCCACTCTCTTTCTTTCTTTCCTTTTCTTAATTCCCTTTTCAGTTTTTTTAATTAGCTGCTATTTTCTATTAAATTGTAAAACTAAATGAGTTTTGTTAGATATGAGACTTGTCACATAAATCAAGCACATTATTTCTAGGAGTCACAAGAAGTTTGAGGCCAAAAGGAGTTGTCTAACCATTTTTAGAATTTGAAAAGGCCAATTTTAAATGTTGTTGGACACTAAATAAATTTCTAGGGGCACTTTAGGAATGGAAAAGAGGTTGGTTCCAAGATGACAAATATCTAGGGATTATTCGCCACACTCACTACAAAAAAAAGACACATCTATGACGATAATTGTGACAAAACCCGGTATCATCATAGATGTGGTGAGCTCCTACTTCCATGACAAAAAATCATGACAGAAAATGGGCTTTTCATCCTGGGCGGACCGGAGTCGCAGTCGCATGACATTCTTTGGGTCGTCCATGACGGAAAAAAAACCGTGGTAGAAGTGAAGGAGACCAAATTTTCGGGGAGTTCCCGGTTACGGTGGGCGGTCAGGGGCCGAGCGATGCACGTTTCTCTCGTACACGTACGTGCGTGGGTGCGAGGCGTTGGGCTCTAACTAAACCCGAGCGAGGCATCGCCTAACTGAACTCGAGCGATTGCAATGCAGGCTACGCGTTACTGAACCCGAGCGATCGATCGATTCCTTTGCTACTGCAGGTAACTGAAGCCGATGATGCTGCCTTTGGATGAACAGTGAGCATTCCTGGGGGGTTTGGATGATCAGTTCCCGGTGGGGGTTGGATGAACAGGACCCTGTGGTGTTGTCGCTGGATGAACAGGACCCCGACCGATCGAGCTGGTTGGGGGTGGATGAACAGGACCCCGTGGAGGGCTGGATGAACAGGACGACCTCGTGGAGGGATGGATGAATAGGACGACCCCGTGGAGGGCTGGTTGAACAGTAGCCGGTGCAGGGCTGGATGAACAGTAGCCTGTGGAGGGGTGGTTGAACAGGACCCCGTGGAGAGGGCTAGTTGAACAGTAGCCGGTGGAGGAGCGCGCGGTGGAGGCTGGATGAACAGGAGCCCATGGATGAACAGTCGCAGGTGGAGGCTGGAGGAGATCGACAGTGGATGAACATGAGCCTATGGGTGAACAGTCGCATGTGAAGGCTGGAGGAGGTCGACGGTGGATGAACAGTAGCCCGTGGAGGCCGGAGGAGGTCGATGGTGGAGATGAACAGTATCCCATGGAGTCCTGTTTTACGGTACGCCACACCCCTCCCGATGAACAGGACCCCCGTTTCGACCGTAGCACTCCAACACAAGTCCGTTTCCTCCGTTTTGCGGTACGCCACACACCTCCCGATCAACAGGACTCCGTTTTGACCGTAGGAGGTCCAAAAAAAGTCCGTTTCCTCCGTTTTGTGGTATGCCAGACCCCTCCCGATGAACAGGATCCCGTTTAGACTGTGGCCGGTCGAACAGAAGTTCGTTTCCTCCGTTCTGCGGTACGCTAGGCCTTGTTTCCATCAGCTATTCCGTCCAAGCCCTCCTGTTGAACACGATGACGCATTCCGTTCCGACCCAGCCGGTTGGCTCCCCATGAACATGACGATGACGTAGTTTCTCCATTCTGACCCAGCCATGTACACGAGCCCTGGCTGTATGTATGCGTGAATATGCGTTCGAGACCCCGCCCGTATGTACGTACGTGGCCGCATTTTCTTTCTTGCACCCTGGCCGCTGGACATACGTGTACATGCTACGTGCGCGCCTCTACTACGACACGTGCACGCCTCTACATCGACCAGCATGTATGTACACGTTCTCGACCAGAATGACAATGCTACGTACGCATGGACCTAGTGGGTCCCGACTGTCAGGCAGTTCCCTGCATGCAAAGATGTAGCTGGTGGGTCCCAGCAGTTAGGGGGGCGAATCGTTTTTTTTTGCCCGGACGCGCTTCCTTGCGTGCAAAGATGTAGCTGGTGGGTCCCAACAGTCAGGGGGAATGTTTTTTTCATGAGATACGGTGGCCCGTCCAGTAGGTCCCTGCTGTCAAGTGGAGGAATATTTATTTTGCGCATAATAAGGAGGCACTTCCTTGCGGCTGACGTGGACCCAACTGTCAGCCTCTCCATGTACAGTACTCTTCCGATGGAAGTCATTCCTAGACCACGTTGACCACGTCGCACTGAGAGCACCAGGGCGGTGGACGACGATGAGGCCTAGGAAGGCGAGGACGCGGAGCCGGGGAAGACACGGCAGTGGATGCCCATGCGGAGAGGAGTACCAGGGTTCACTAGTTCGGCTATGGTGTGAGGTTGCGGTCGCTGTAGAATAACAGGGGGTGTGGGTGAATAGAGGGATGGCCTGGCCCGCGATGGGAGTATTAGGGGGCGGTGAGGCCTCCACGGCATCACAGTCGGCCACGGGAGGCAGGAGCACGCGGCATGACCGACGCTGGTTTGGGCGGCTGGAGCAAGAAAACCAGAGGTTGAAGAAGCACTACGGCCGTTGGATGGACATCATACGGTCACTGGAGCTAGAATCGTTCATATTGACTAAGTTGACAAAGCCCTCCCTCCCCGTCAACTTCGTAGGCCCACAAGTCAGCCTCCCACTATGGTGGGTCCCAGCTAGCAGGGGGTATTCATTTTTTTGTGCGTAATAAGGAGGCACTTCCTTGTGTGCGAAGATATAGCTGGTGGGTCTGACCTGTCAGTGGGGGGGGGGACATTTTTTCCGCGAAATACAGAGGCCCTTCCGGTGGGTCCCAGCTGTCAGGTGGAGGAGTCATTATTTTGCGCGTAATAAGGAGGCATTTCCTTGCGTGCGACCATGGACCCAGTTGTCAGCCTCTCCAGGCATAGTCTACTTCCGATGGATGTCGTTCGTTGACCACGTTAACCACTCCGCACTGCGTGCATCCAAGGTAGTGGACGAAGGCGAGGCCCTGGACAGAAACAAGCCGGAAATGGGAAGATGCGGGAGTAGACTCACAGACGGAGAGGTGTACGAGAGTTAACTAGTTCTGGTGCGGTGTGGTTCGGCAGTCGGTGGACAAGAATAGGAGGTGTGGAGGGGTGGAGGGATGACCTGGCCGACGGTGGTGTAGCGCTTCACAGTGAAGCGTGCTAAGTAGAGCTGCTAGGAGCAGGAGGCAGGAGCAGGTGGTCCCGGCGGTGTTGGAGGAAGAAGACGAGAGATTGAAGATGGATGCAGTCATTGGATGTAAATCCAATGGCTAACGATATCAGAATCATTTGTTGACTAAGTTGACAACAACTTGCGTTGGCTTCGACCTATTGGCCCACATTTCAGCCTCCAAAAATGTGGGACGTATTCAACATATTTTTTCAGAATTTACAGTTTTTTTGCGGGGTAGAATTTACAGTCAATTTGATCTATTTTTTTAGAGTTACAGTCCGTTAGCTGCGCTGGGTGAACAAATAATGTAGCGTCCATGCGGCCCATTTAATTTATTCCTAAAAAATTACAGGCCATTTGCACTTTCTCGAAATATACGATTTTGATGGGCTAATTCTAATTATAATGTTCGGTTGGGCGCACCAATGTTATCAAAAAATTATAATGTTCGGTTGGGCGCACGAATTATAATGTTCGGATGAGCATTTTGTTATAAATATATTTAAATAATAAGTGATTTATTACTACATTGGTCCTTAAATCTTACCAAGCTTTGGTACACAATCACCAGGATTTTCGCTGCCAAAAAAATCCAGGATTTTATTGTTAAGAAGTTATTTTTATAAATTAATAAGATGTGGGATATTGTTTTCTTACATATGTAAGTATGTGTTAAATATATGATGACAATAACAATAATATATAATAACATATAAAATAATTTAAATATATATAATATAGATAGAAGGGAAACATAAGATGGACCAGGCGTTCCCATTCTTATATAGGAAAATAGATCAGACCTCTGCGTTTTCTTCAAAAAATACATAAATTGGGCTGGCGATGTTTCAGGAAAAATAAAACCTTGGACGGGAGGTCCATAGGTTGGTCGATACATGATGGCCCTTGATACGTCTCCAACGTATCTATAATTTTTGATTGTTCCATGCTATTATATTACCCCTTTTGGATGTTTATGGGCTTTATTTTATACATTTATATCATTTTTGGGACTAACCTACTAACCGGAGGCCCAGCCCATATTGCTGTTTTTTGCCTATTTCAGTATTTCAAAGAAAAGGAATATCAAATGGAGTCCAAACGAAATGAAACCTTCGGGAGCGTGATTTTTGGAACGAACGTGATCCGGAGAGCTTGGAGTGCAAGTCAAGAAGCAGCCGAGGGCTCCACGAGATAGGAGGCCGCCCCCCTGCAGGGTGCGCCCCCTGTCCGTGGGCCCCTCGGGCGGCCACCGACGTACTTCTTCCTCCTATATATACCTATGTACCCCGAAAACATCCAGGGGCACCACGAAACACAATTTCCACCACCGTAACCTTCTGTATCCGCGAGATCCCATCTTGGAGCCTTCGCCGGCACTCTCCCGGAGGGGGAATCGACCACGAGGGCCTCCACATCAACATCCTTGCCCCTCCGATGAGTTGTGAGTAGTTTACCACAGACCTACGGGTCCATAGTTATTAGCTAGATGGCTTCTTCTCTCTTTTTGGATCTCAATACAATGTTCTCCCCCTCTCTTGTGGAGCTCTATTCAATGTAAACTCTTTTTGCGGTGTGTTTGTCGAGATCCGATGAATTGTGGGTTTATGATCAAGTTTATCTATGAATAATATTTGAATCTTCTCTGAATTCTTTTATGTATGATTGAGTTATCTTTGCAAGTCTCTTCGAATTATCAGTTTGGTTTGGCCTACTAGATTGGTCTTTCTTACGATGGGAGAAGTGCTTAGCTTTGGGTTCAATCTTGCGGTGTCCTTACCCAGTGACAGAAAGGGTTGCAAGGCACGTATTGTATTGTTGCCATCGAGGATAACAAGATGGGGTTTATATCATATTGCTTGAGTTTATCCCTCTACATTATGTCATCTTGCTTAATGCGTTACTCTGTTCTTATGAACTTAATACTCTAGATGCAGGCAGGAGTCGGTCGATGTGTGGAGTAATAGTAGTAGATGCAGGCAGGAGTCGGTCTACTTGTTATGGACGTGATGCCCATATACATGATCATGCCTAGATAATCTCATAACTATGCGCTTTTCTATCAATTGCTCGACAGTAATTTGTTCACCCACCGTAATACTTATGCTATCTTGGCAGAAGCCTCTAGTGAAACCTATGGCCCCCGGGTCTATCTCTTATCATATTTGCTTCCAATCTACTTTTATTTGCATCTTTACTTTTTGCATCTATATCATAAACTACCAAAAATATATTTATCTTATCTTACTATCTTTATTAGATCTCACTTTCGCAAGTGGTCGTGAAGGGATTGACAACCCCTTTATTGTGTTGGTTGCGAGTTCTCAGTTTGTTTGTGTAGGTACGCGGGACTTTTGAGGAGCCTCCTACTGGATTGATACATTGGTTCTCAAAACTGAGGGAAATACTTACGCTACACTTGTTGCATCACCCTCTCCTCTTCGAGGAAAACCAACGCAAGCTCAAGACGTAGCAAGAAGGACTTCTGGCGCCGTTGTCGGGGAGGTCTTCTCTCAAATCAAGACATACCAAGTACCCATCACAAACCCATCTCCCTCGCATTTACATTATTTTCCATTTGCCTCTCGTTTTCCTCTCCCCCACTTCACCCTTGCCGTTTTATTCGCCCTCTCTTTCCCAATCTCCTCCTCTCTTCTTAGCTTGCCTTTTTCCGTTTGCCCGTGTGTTAGTTCGTTTACCTTGTCGTGGCTAGTCCTCCTATCCTTGTTATCACTCCCGAACATGAAGTTCTTAATTTTAAGCAAAGGGAGGAGAAAATTTAAAGGATGCTTGGCATAGAATTTGCAGTGCTCAATGTAAATCTTCTAGGAAGCTTTCCACTTCCGTTCTTCTCCGCAATTTTTATGTAGGAATTACTCCTTGGAATAGATGTGTTCTTGATACTGTTGCCGGAGGTGATTTCTTGGCAAGCCATACGTTTGATGCTTATAATGCTATGTTAGCTTTGTTTGGCCCACCACCTCTTTTGGTCAATGGAACTATTTTAACTTCGGAACACGTTATGCAACGGCTTGATATTATTGAAAATAAAATCGCCACTGTTGAGCTGATTGAAAATTTGGATAAAAAGATCCATAGTCACATTACCCAATATAGATCTAGGGTTGGAGTTACTTTGAAAAATCTTAAAGAAAAAGAACCTATAGTTAATGAAAAAATAGATCTAGATTCTGAAAGGATTGGTAAACTTGAGGATATCATTACCAATTTAGATTCCGCATTTTCTTCCATGAAAAACACTCCAAAACCCTCTACCAAAACTACCAAGTTTATCTATGTTCCTAAAAATAAGGGGGAATCTTCTAGTAAAGGAGACACGGATCTCAAATCCATAAGTGTTCACCCCAATTGCCTTTCTATCATTAAGGAACCTTTCGCTACAAACGAATTTCTTGAATTTTTGCCTAAAGGTTTAATCATTGCTAAAAAGGGAGAAACCCCTAAAGATTATAATAGCTCTATTGAGGAATTTAGTGCCAAAGACCACACTTGTTAGATCTATCCTTGCTTTTATGCCTAGTTAGGGGCGTTAAACGATAGCGCTAGTTGGGAGGCAACCCAATTTTCTTTATGTTTTTTGTTTTTGCTCTTGTTTAGTAATAAATCTTGTATCTACCTTCTGTTTAGATGTGTTTTTATCTTTTAATTAGTGTTTGTGCCAAGTAGAACCTATAGGATAACCTACGATGATAGTTGATTTGATTCTGCTGAAAAACAGAAACTATGCACGCACGAATATAATTTTGTTAAATCACATGAACGAGCTTTTGCGTTGATTATTTTTAATGATGATCAATAGATAAATTTTCCAGGACTTCCTATTTTTTTAGGATTTTTAGAGTTCCAGAAGTTTGCGTTAGTTACAGATTGCTACAGACTGTTCTGTTTTTGACAGATTCTGTGTTTCGTGTGTTGTTTGCTTATTTCAATGCATCGATGACTAGTAAATTAGTTTATAAACCATAACGAAGTTGGAATACAGTAGGTTTAACACCAATATAAATAAAGAATGAGTTCATTGCAGTACCTTATGTGGTGGTTTTGTTTTCTTTCACTAACGAAGCTTATAAGATTTCCTGTTGAGTTTTTGTGTTGTGAAGTTTTCAAGTTTTGGGTAAAGCTTTTATGGACTATGGAATAAGGAGTGGCAAGAGCCTAAGCTTGGGGATGCCCACGGCACCCCAAGATCTTCAAGAATAGCCAAAAGCCTAAGCTTGGGGATGCCCCGGGAAGGCATCCCCTCTTTCGTCTTCATTCATTGGTAACTTTACTTGGAGCTATATTTTTATTCGCCACATGATATGTGTTTTGCTTGGAGCATCGTGTATTATATTAGTCTTTGCTTTTTAGTTTACCACAATCATCCTTTCTGTACACACCTTTTGTGATAAGCCTATTTGATTAGAAGTTGCTAGAATACTCTATGTGCTTCACTTATATCTTTTGAGCTTGATAGTTTTTACTCTAGTGCTTCACTTATATCTTTTAGAGCACGGTGGTGTCTTAATTTTGAAGAAATTTCTAGTCTCTCATGTTTCACTTATATCATTTTGAGAGTCTTTTAGAACAGCATGGTTTTTGCTATGGTCATAAAGTTGGTCCTAGAATGATGAGCATCCAAGTTGGGTATAATAAAAACTATCATAGAAAGTGAATTGGATGCTATGATCAATTTGATGCTTGATAATTGTTTTGAGATATGGAGGTAGTGATATTAAAGTCATGCTAGTTGGGTGATTATAAATTTAAAGAATGCTTGTGTCGAAGTTTGCGATTCCCGTAGCATGCACGTATGGTGAACCGCTTTGTGATGAAGTTGGAGCACGATTTTATTTATTGATTGTCTTCCTTATGAGTGGCGGTCGGGGACGAGCGATGGTCTTTTCCTACCAATCTATCCCCATAGGAGCATGCTCGTAGTACTTTGATTTTTGATGACTTCTAAATTTTTGCAATAAGTGCATGAGTTCTTTTGATTAAAGTTGAGTCCATGGATTATACGCACCCTTTCACCCTTCCACCATTGCTAGCCTCTCTTGTACCGTGCAACTTTCGCTGGTACCATACACCCACCATACTCCTTCCTCAAAACAGCCACCATACCTACCTATTATGGCATTTCCATAGCCATTCCGAGATATATTGCCATGCAACTTTCCACCGTTCTGTTCATATGACACGCATTACTTTTGTCATATTGCTCCTGCATGATCATGTAGTTGAAATTGTATCTGTGGCAAGGCCACCTTCATAATTTTCATACATGTCGCTCTTGATTCATTGCATATCCCGGTACACCGCCGGAGGAATTCATATAGAGTCATATCTTGTTCTAAGTATTGAGTTGTAATCTTGAGTTGTAAGTAAATAAAAGTGTGATGATTTTCATTATTAGAGCATTGTCCCAGTGAGGAAAGGATGATGGAGACTATGATCCCCCCACAAGTCGGGATGAGACTTCCGACTTCATATAGAGTCATATCTTGTTCTAGCTCTGAGTTGTAAATCCATAAAAGTGTGATGATCTTCATTATTAGAGCATTGTCCTAGTGAGGAAAGGATGATGAAGACTATGATTCCCCCACAAGTCGGGATCATACTTCGGACTTTAAAAAAAGAAAAAAAAGAAAAAAAAGAGAAAGGCCAAAAAAAGGGAAAAAAAGAAAAGTAAAATTAAATAAAATGAGAGAAAAAGAGAGAAGGGACAATGCTACTATCTCTTTTTCCACACTTGTGCTTCAAAGTAGCACCATGATCTTCATGATAGAGAGTCTCATATGTTGTCACTTTCATATACTACTGGGAATTTTTCATTATAGAACTTGGCTTGTATATTCCAATGATGGGCTTCCTCAAAATGCCCTTTGTCTTCGTGAGCAAGCGAGTTGGATGCACACCCACTTAGTTTTTTGTTGAGCTTTCATGTATTTATAGCTCTAGTGCATCCGTTGCATGGCAATCCCTACTCACTCACATTGATATCTATTAATGGGCATCTCCATAGCCCGTTGATACGCCTAGTTGATGTGAGACTATCTTCTCCTTTTTTGTCTTCTCCACAACCACCATTCTATTCCACATATAGTGCTATGTCCATGGCTCACGCTCATGTATTGCGTGAACCTTGAAAAAGTTTGAGATTATTAAAGTATGAAACAATTGCTTGGCTTGTCATTGGGGTTGTGCATGATTAAATACTTTGTGTGATGAAGATAGAGCAACACCAGACTATATGACTTTGTAGGGATAACTTTCTTTGGCCTTGTTATTTTGAGAAGACATGATTACTTTGATTAGTATGCTTGAAGTGTTACTATTTCTTATGTCAATATGCACTTTTATTTTGTATCATTTGGATCTGAACATTCATGCCACAATAAAGAAAAATACATTTTATGAATTATGCTAGGTAGCATTCCACATCAAAAATTCTCTTTTTATCATTTACCTACTCGAGGACGAGCAGGAATTAAGCTTGGGGATGCTTGATACGTCTCCAACATATCTATAATTTTTGATTGTTCCATGCTATTATATTACCCCTTTTGGATGTTTATGGGCTTTATTTTATACATTTATATCATTTTTGGCACTAACCTACTAACCGGAGGCCCAGCCCATATTGCTGTTTTTTTGCCTATTTCAGTATTTCGAAGAAAAGGAATATCAAACGGAGTCCAAACGGAATGAAACCTTCGGGAGCGTGATTTTTGGAACGAACGTGATCCGGAGAGCTTGGAGTGCAAGTCAAGAAGAAGCCGAGGGCTCACGAGATAGGAGCCCCCCTTGTAGGGCACGCCTCCTGTCTCGTGGGCCCCTTGGGCGGCCACCGACATACTTCTTCCTCCTATATATACCTACGTACCCCGAAAACATCCAGGGGTACCACGAAACACAATTTCCACCATCATAACCTTCTGTATCCGCGAGATCACATCTTGGAGCCTTCGCCGGCACTCTGCCGGAGGGGGAATTGACCACGAGAGCCTCCACATCAACATCCTTGCCCCTCCGATGAGTTGTGAGTAGTTTACCACAGACCTACGGGTCCATAGTTATTTGCTAGATGGCTTCTTCTCTCTTTTTGGATCTCAATACAATGTTCTCCCCCTCTCTTGTGGAGAATCTATTCGATGTAAACTCTTTTTGCGGTGTGTTTGTCGAGATCCAATGAATTGTGGGTTTATGATCAAGTTTATCTATGAATAATATTTGAATCTTCTCTGAATTCTTTTATGTATGATTGAGTTATCTTTGCAAGTCTCTTCGAATTATCAATTTGGTTTGGCCTACTAGATTGGTCTTTCTTGCCATGGGAGAAGTGCTTAGCTTTGGGTTCAATCTTGCGGTGTCCTTACCCAGTGACAGAAAGGGTTGCAAGGCACGTATTGTATTGTTGCCGTCGAGGATAACAAGATGGGGTTTATATCATATTGCTTGAGTTTATCCCTCTACATCATGTCATCTTGCTTAATGCGTTACTCTGTTCTTATGAACTTAATACTCTAGATGCATGCTGGATAGCGATCGATGTGTGGAGTAATAGTAGTAGATGCAGGCAGGAGTCGGTCTACTTGTTATGGACGTGATGCCTATATACATGATCATGCCTAGATAATCTCATAACTATGCGCTTTTCTATCAATTGCTCGACAGTAATTTGTTCACCCACCATAATAATTATGCTATCTTGAGAGAAGCCTCTAGTGAAACCTATGGCCCCCGGGTCTATCTCTTATCATATTTGCTTCCAATCTACTTTTATTTGCATCTTTACTTTTTGCATCTATATCATAAAATACAAAAAATATATTTATCTTATCTTACTATCTTTATTAGATCTCACTTTCGCAAGTGGTCGTGAAAGGATTGACAACCCCTTTATTGCGTTGGTTGCGAGTTCTCAGTTTGTTTGTGTAGGTGCGTGGGACCTTTGAGGAGCCTCCTACTGGATTGATACCTTGGTTCTCAAAACTGAGGGAAATACTTATGCTACACTTGCTGCATCACCCTCTCCCCTTCGAGGAAAACAAACGCAAGCTCAAGACGTAGCAGCCCTCAAGAAAATACAAACCGGCATGTCGTGGCTGGCATGTTAAAAAAGAAAGCCTAGATGGGACAGCCCAAAACCCAACTGATACTTGCTGCCCCAGTGATATAAATGATACCTGCCAGCTCCTCAACTTCATTGTGAATTTATCTCCTATAGTAACTACGTTGAAGCACCTAAAAAATGTAACTATGTTGACAAACCCGTGGGCCCCAACATTAGTATATCATTAGGAGGAAGTATTTCTTCGGTGAGGCACTTGCTTGCGTACGGCCATAGACCTGGTGGATCCCGACTGTCCGCCTCTCCACGTACAGTCCTCTCCAGATTCCTCTCATTTGTTCAGCATGTTCACAACGACAGACAGCGGCGCCGCGGCGAGCGCACAAAGGCGCGGGAGGAGATCCGACCACCTGAGGAAGTGCCTTATTTGTAACGAAAGTACTGAACTAGCCCAGTGGCCAAGTGACACTACCTGACAGCTGTTCCGCCCGGGTTCGATTCCACCTGATGCAGGGAAAATATCTCCAATTTTTTTGCCTCTGCCATTATCGACATGTGGGTTCCCATTGTCATCTACGCACACCACGTCCAACACTTGCCAAAACTTCGTCCCACGTTCTCTCTGTTTTTCGCACACTCGACATTGTGTGGGCATTTTGAAAATAGAATATCTTTTTGACTGTGCATCATATGAAGATGTGCTATGCATGAATCTTGATTAGCATGATGTTAACTGGCTAGTAGTTCCATTTTCGACCATGAATAAAACTTCCAAGATGATGTTAACCCTGTTTGAAAAGGCCGTGTTTGTCGGTGTTCCGGGAACGGGGGTCCCCAGACTTGCCTGCCTGCGGCCTGCGGCGTGGCTCAAGTGGGGGGCCCAATGCAGCCTAGCTTCATCAGCTCAAGCTCAAGACCCTCGCGAGGGGCCAAGCCTCATGGGGCGGACGACAGGAAGCTTCCTCAGGAGCAGCCTCCTTAAGCAGGCTCGCGAGGAGGCGGAGAGATCAAGGCAGGGTACCTCCCGAGGAGCCCGTGACGCAAGCCATGACAATCGAGACCAGGCGGGCGCGAGGCCGGCGCCGGCCTGCGCAGTGTCCTTGTTTCCCTTTCGGTGCAAAGGTGGCAAGCATAGGCCGAGGCATCAGGCAAAGGTTACTATTTCGGTGCAACAAGACCAAGACCAGCAGAACGGCAGGATGGAGGTCATCATGGAGCCCAGGACGACGTCATCATCAAAGCCTTTGGCAGACGAAGACCAACTTTAGTCAGGATAAGTGTACTAGATGTTCCCCTTCAAAATGGCCAATTGTTGGCGCCCTTCCCGCTCATTATTTGGGAAGAGGCCCAGGGCCTCCCTCTATAAATAGGACTAGCCACCACAGAGTAGAGGCATCGAGCATCTATCTCAAGAAGACGCATAGACTAGAGAGAGGCGACTGAACTCACCCTAGCAGTTCATCGCACCAGCTCAAGAACAGCCCCTCATGAGGCTGTTCTCCCTTTGTATTGTTCATCATCAGCCCCTGAGGCAATCCACCACACAACACACTGGAGTAGGGTATTACACCACAATGGTGGCCTGAACCAGTATAAATCGCGTGTCCCTTGTGTGTTCTTCTTTCTAGCCTATATCCTTGCGAGACTTCGACGCGTGAGCTGGTAGGGGAAAGATCTCCGTGTGCACCCTAGTGTTCGAACCTCAAGGGTCTGCCAGAACCCGAAATCTGACATTTGGCGCTCCAGGTAGGGGTGTGCCAGAATCTCTCTTCCGCTAGTCGCGTGTGATCTCCCGCCGTGTCCATGGCTGACGGTCGCCGAGCTCGCGCCGAGCGTCGGGCTGATCTCACCACCCGCGTCGCCCAGATGGTGCCTGTCGGTGGTCGCCCCCACCGTTCCCCATCTCCTGCCGCCAACGCCGCCACCGGCCCCGCGGGGAATGAGCAGCAGGCCTCGCCCCTGCATCCTTCAGTGCAGCGCGATGGCCGCACCGCCACCCCGTCGCTGACTGCACCCGGTTCATTGTCCCATGCCCGTCGCGGCGCCACGGACGCGTACACCGTGCTGCTCCTGGCGCGTGAGCTCCTGCACTACCGTCCCGTCGATGACCTCTACGAGGACTAGCTCGCCCGCATCACCGAGCTCGTCAGCGCCGCAGGGGGCTCTCCCATGTCGTCCCTCTCGCTGCCTCGCCCTCCATCCCGCGCAGGAGGCGAGGACTAGGAGGTGCCTCCACCACCTCCTCCCCAAGATGGCGCCCTGGCTCCAAGGCGCGCGGTCCCAGGACGAGACCCTCCGCGTCCAGCGCCTGCGCGACAAGAAATGAGCTGCCAAGAGATCCCTCGTCCCAAAGAAGGTGCTCGCGTGCTCCCAGCACCGGAGCACCGCGACTGCATCCGTATGCCGTCATGTCAAGACGCCACGCTGCTCCAGGCAGCGGCGCACGGAAATCCCCAGGAGCAAGCCCCGCATCAGCAGAGAGCTCTGGTGGCCACTGCAGGCTGCCGCGCCTTCACCTCCGAGCTGCGTAGCGTTGCGTGGCCCGGCAAGTTCAAGATGGACCTTCCTCCTTGATACGACGGCACTGCAGACCCCACGGAGTTCCTCCAGCTCTACGATCTGGGCATCAAAGCCGCCAACGGGGACGAAAAGGTCATGGCGAATTGGTTTCCCATGGTGCTCAAGGACGGTGCCCGCACCTGGCTCCTAAACCAGGCTCCTGGCACGATCTCCTCCTGGGACGAGATGCGCACCCGCTTCATCGCCAACTTCCAAGGTACCCGCGACCGGCCCCCGGCCATGAGTGACCTGCGCCACATCAAGCAACAGCCAGGAGAGACCCTGCAGAAGTACATCCAGCGCTTCAACAATGCCCGCCTCAAGATCCCCAGGATGACTGAGGAGGCCATCATCTCAGCCTTCTCCAATGGCGTGCGTGACATCAAGATGAAAGAGGAGCTAGCAATCCATGAAGACCTGTGCACATCGCTAGAGCTGTTCAACTTGGCGACCAAGTGCGCCAGGGCTGAGGAAGGGCGCCTCTCCCTCCTCGAGCTTCCGGCTGCCGACCCAGAAGAGAAGAAGCCCAAGGTCAAGGACGTGAAGCGCAAGGGGGCTTCCATGCTCGCAGCGGAGCCAGACACCAAGCGAGGCAGGGATCAGCCTGAGTCATCCAAGGGCAGCCGGTACTGCGTGTACCATGACCTCCACACCCATAATACCAACGAATGTCAAGAGCTCAGGGCCGTGCGAGATGGGCGTATCGGTCGACGTCCCGAGTGCAACGACCGGGGCTATGGCCGAGGAGGAGGAAGAGGTGGACGATGGGAAGACCGTGGCCCTCGCCAAGGGTGGCGTGACTGACCTCGCGAGGACCGCTGGCAGGACGAGCCTCGCGAGGGAGGTTGGAGGGATCAGCCTCGTGAGGACCGCCCTCAAGGCAACGCAGGTCTCCCTCCTCTGCCACCACCACCAAGGAGGAATAAAGACCATCACCAGGACGAGGGGGCTGGGGGATTCCAGGAGCCTCGTGCAATTGCTTGCATCCTAGGCGGTGCTCAGGCCCCAGCCTCTCAGCGCATCTTCAAGAAGTTTGCTCGCGAGGTGAATGCAGTCCTCCCCAAGCTTGAGGCCACGCGCCCTCTCAGGTGATCAGCGTGCGCTATCACGTTCAGCTCAGCGGATCAGCTGAAGTGCGCAGCAACGGCCGGAGACCTCCCGATGCTTTGTTCCCCAGTCATCAGCAATGTGCAAGTCACCAGGACCCTCATCGATGGCGGAGCTGGACTCAACATCCTGTCCGTCGAGACATTCAACAATCTCCAAGTGCCATACAATCAGCTTCAGCTGACCAAGCCTTTCTCAGGAGTCACTGATGGTTCCATTATTCCGATAGGGCAAGTTCGCCTTCCTGTCACCTTTGGGCAATGCAACAACTACCGCACCGAGCTCATTGACTTAGAGGTCGCTCACATTCGCCCGCCATACAATGCCATCCTCGGGTACCCAGCTCTTGCCAAGTTCATGGCAGTGACTCACCATGGCTACAATGTCCTCAAGATGCCAGGAAGCGGTGGAATCATCACAGTGCCTTGTGAGGAAAAGGATGTAGTGTGTTCTCTTGAGCGTGCCTTCCAAGCCGCGGCAATCGGAGACCCAGATCATAGGAGCGGGAGGCTCCCCGAGGCGATCCCTAAAAAGAAGAAGGCTTCACTTGGCCCAAACACTCGCGAGGCAGGCACCTCCGGAGGTGTTGCGTCAGGATCCGCGCCCGTTCAAGGGGCGCCACCCTCTGTCGCATAGGAAGGCGCGCCCGGCGCCCTCCTCGGGCAGGGCTCGGGGGCTCTCTCCTGGAGGGCTACCAACCTCGCCAATGTCACGAGGGAGGCGCTTGTGCACCACTTGGAGGCGTACTTCAAGGCACGTTTCCCTCAAGAAGGCATGAGGCAAGGAGGGCCAAACCCTCAAGAGTTCATCGCGAGGAACATTCAAGAGCTACAGGAGTCAAGAGTCATGCGCGGCAGCCGCCGCCTACCCGCTGTAGCCCCACATCCCAGCGAGGATGGTGGGCTGCGTGCCTGCATCGACGTACCAGGGCTCAACCGAGCCACGTCTCAGGAGCGCCTCTGGCCTTCACGCGTGGGGCGTTGTGAG
The DNA here is from genome assembly GCF_018294505.1 of Triticum aestivum. Lineage (NCBI taxonomy): Eukaryota > Viridiplantae > Streptophyta > Magnoliopsida > Poales > Poaceae > Triticum > Triticum aestivum. The sequence goes on from NC_057798.1 coordinate 380,027,309, forward strand.
GGTCCACCTCACAACTACGTTTGCATGCCCTTCGGCCTGCTGAACGCGGCTGCTGCCCACCAGCGCCTGATGAGGAGCTTCCTGGAGGCTCAGGTGGCTAGGCACCGCTCATTCCTGGAGGAGATGGAGATGTACCTTGAGGAGCCGCCCGGACCCCTAGAGCCTCCCGAGGCTCAGGGTTCCGAAGGCTCGTGAGGAGTGGCTTCTTCACCACACGTCGTCAGCTACTCCGACACTTCATCCCCAATGGTATCAGGTGACATCTTTCCAAGTTCCATTTTCAGCTGGGAGCGCCCGTAGGGCTGCATCATTCCCAGGTTGCGTGGGTCCGTCCCTGCGGCATGTATCCATTTTGCCTATGTTCTTTACCTACCTTGTTGGGGGCGCCCCTTGGGCTGCATTATCCCCAAGCTTCTTGGGCCAGACCCAACGGCATTTACTTTTCCTGCATCTATCTAAATGGATTTGCTCCTCCGAGCTTAACCTGGTCCTCATGGTTATCATCTGCTGCTTATCGCGGACCTCTCCGCTCGCATGCAAAGCGCTTGCACGTTAAAAGGGGGGCACCTGAGCATCGCGACTCATGGGCTCTTACTGGCTCTCCAGCCCTCACCCCCTGGCCTTGACCCACGGCATCGTGACTTGTCATACCAGCGGCGGCTGAGCTCGCTCGAGGGCTGGGACCTGAGGACGTAGAGCATTTGCATTCTAACCACCCTGCAGGAACACACCATTGATAAAGGCCCAGAACCAGGCGCAACCCGCCTCGAGGTAGGGCCTCGTGAGTCCCGCGCTGGCTCCCGGGTGCCCAGATACACCTCCCCTAGCCCTACCGTGCCGGCCAAGTGTCAGAGCGGGGCTGTACACGACCCGGGGGCTCCTCCCGGAGGGGAGCCCCCTCCCACGTTCCAGTGGAAGCACCATGCTCCACGCTGGCTGATGACACTGCCGAGGAGCGGCTATGCCCGTACACATACGGAAGCGCTATGCTCCGCGTTGGTGATAAACAACTGAGGGCGGCCCACGGCCGTATCAACCTCAGGGAGCCTAGAGCTCAGTGTCTGGCACAATCGCAACGCCTCCCCTCGGGAGTGCTGCGTGAGGGGGCTGGACACGGAGGCTGCGCTCGGGCTACGCCCGAATGCACGCCACCCAGCCAGGTCCCTCAGAACTGGTCGTCGCGCGCCCCTCCCCGTGCGGAGCCAAGGTACGAAAGCTCGTTTGCTTGTCAAGGGGTCTCCTGAGCATCGCGACTTAGGAGCCTAACTGGTCACGTAGCCCCTCACTCCCTAGTCCCGTCCTGGTTTCCGGTCGGGGCTAACGGCGGCTGACTTATGCACGGGCCGGGCCCTGCCGACGTAGAGCGACAAATCCACTCGTACGCCTCCCTTCCCTACTTGTTGTTTGCGCGTCAAGGGGGACTCCTGAGCATCACGACTCAGAAGCCTAACTTGCCACGTAGCCCCTCACTCCTTAGTCCCGTCCTGGTTTCCGGTCAGGGCTAACGGCGGCTGAGGTATGCGCGGGGTCGGGCCCTGCTGACGTAGAACACAAGCAAATAGGAGGGGAAAATGCAAATTCTAGGGAATTCAAAAGCAAATATTACAAGCCATAGAGTGTTTCACAACACCAAACACAAGTTTAAACGCCTCCACGAGGCATGATGCATGTTGCAGGAATTAAAACAGGACAGAAGATGCGAAGGGATCACATTCCAGTGGCGGCTCCACCGCCTGAGGCCGCGGAGCTGGCGGCGTCGCGTCTAGGCAAGGTGCTGAAGGCACAGAACCTCCCCAGCAAAGCCTCGGCTCGGCCCTTCACGGCCTCAGCAGCTTCGGCGGCAAGGTCACCGCTCACGGGTTCCATCAGGCTGTCGAGGTCGATGTTGGGGTCGACGTGGCTGAGGACGCGCATCAGCGCTGCAGACGACAGGGCACGCGCCTCGGCCTCGGCCGTAGGTCCAAGGCCGTCCGCGGCATCTTCAAGCGCACGGACCAAGAAGGGAAGCAGCTCGGCAGGGCCGTCCTCTTCGCCAGCCAACGGATCCTCTAAGTCGCCCTCATAGAGCGTCTTCAGCGCAGCGCGAGCCTTCTCCTCCAGCTTGGCGAAGGCCACTCGATCCTCGGCCAGGACCTTCGCCTTGCAGTCTAGCTCGGTTCTCTCCACCTTCAACACCTGCTCCAGCGTCTCCAACCGGCCATGGCGGTCAACAAGCTCGGCGTCCCGGTCCTTGATAGCAGCCTCCCGAGCCTTCATCTCCTCCTCCTTCTCCTGGCGGATGCGGACCTCCTTCGCGAGCCCGTCACGCAGGCCTTGCAGCTCGACCTCCAGCGCCTTGCAGTGGCCCCGGGAGTCCGTAGCCTCGCCCTGGGCAGCATCGCGAGCAGCCTTGGCCTGGCGGGAGGCTTGCTTCTCCTCATCGGAGGCAGACGCAGCCTAGCTCAGTGCCGCTCGGACAGAGGCGGCAGAGCGGGCCCAACCAGAAGCTAGCTCTAGCCGCCCGACCACCAGGCGGGGGTCCGCGCTCTCGAGATCCTCCCGCGGCCGGCTCAGTTCGTTGGCGGCCTGGTCCAAGACGGCCGAGGAATTAGAAGAGACAGGAGCCGGTGGAGCAGGCGGAGAGGACGGCAGTGTGATCATGGCTTGGGAGGAAGGAGCCTCCCGGGCCTTGGTCATCTCAGTAGCAGTATCAAGCCCAGGCACCTCCAGGGTTAGCGGGGCCACGGGGCCTGACTCCTCACCAGGGTGCCCCTGCTGGGCTCGCGAGGACGATCGGGCAGGGGAGGCACAAACCTCGATGCCTCCTTTCCCCACAGACGAAGGCGCAATGATGGAAAGGTAAAAGTGCGTATAATCCATGGACTCACATTAGTCATAAAGAACTCATATACTTATTGCAAAAGTTTATTAGCCCTCGAAGCAAAGTACTACTACGCATGCCCCTAGGGGGATAGATTGGTAGGAAAAGACCATCGCTCGTCCCCAACCGCCACTCATAAGGAAGACAATCAAAGAAACACCCCATGCTTCAAATTTGTCACACAACGGTTACCATACGTTCATGCTACAGGACTTGCAAACCTCAACATAAGTGTCTCTACAATCCACAACCACCCACTAGCATGACTCTAATATCACCACCTTTATATCACAAAACTATTGTAAGGAATCAAACATATCATATTCAGCGATCTACAAGTTTATGTAGGATTTTATGACTAACCATGTGAATGACCAATTCCTGTCATCTCTCTAAATTGATATAAGTGAAGCAAGAGAGTTTAATTATTTCTACAAAAGATATGCCCACGCTCTAACAAATATAAGTGAAGCAAAAGAGCATTTTACAAATGACGGTTTTCTATGTGAAGAAAAACAGGCAATCTGAACTTCAAATGATATAAATGAAGCGCATGAAGCATTCTATAAAGCCATACTCAAAAGATTTAAGTGAAGTGCAATGAGCATTCTTTAAATCAACCAAGGACTATCTCATACCAGCATGGTGCATAAAAGAAAAGTGAAGACTAAATGAAAAAGACGCTCCAAGACTTGCACATAATGCATGAACAAAATGAATTCGAAAACATACCGATACTTGTTGAAGAAAGAGGGGATGCCTTCCAGGGCATCCCCAAGATTAGACACCTGAGTCTCCTTGAATATTTACTTGGGGTGCCTCGGTCGTCCCCAAGTGTGAGCTCTTGCCTCTCTTCCTTTTCCTCATATCGAGACATCCTCGATTAGACACTACATCCACACGAAACTTCAACAGAAAACTCGGTAAGATCCGTTAGTATAATAAAGCAAATCACCATTCTAAGTACTGTAGAAAACCAATTCATATCTTGTTTTTGCATTGTGTCTACTGTAACATAACTTTTTCATGGCTTAATCCACTGATATAAATTGATAGATTCATCAAAACAAGCGAACTATGCATCAAAAACAGAATCTGTCAAAAACAGAACAGTCTATAGCAATCTGAACATCCACCATACTTCTGTTACCCCAAAAATTCTACCAATATTAGGAACAATAAAAAAGTTGTATATCAAGACAGTGCAAAAGGAATCAGAACCATTTGACGCTCCAGTTAAAAATTTAAAATCGCGCACTAAAGCCAAAGTTTCTGTCTAGCATCGTACAAACCAACAAGCATTGTAAACATCCTAAAGGCAAACCTTAGCACATTATTTTTATAATACGATGGAATTGTACAAGAGGATAATTATTTTTGTTGAAAAGTTTCTGTAATCAAGATTCACAAAGTTTTCGTGAGCATGAACAAAGTTCAAGGCTAGCTCCCACTTCAACAATGCTTGTCTTTCTCACTTTCACTTTCCTTTTTGAAAAGTTTTTAGGTTCCCCTCTTTATTTATTTTTGTTTTTGAACTATATGAAAGCACACAACAGAAATAAATGACTCTATAAAACTTCCGGGTTGTCTCCCTGGCAGCGCTTTCTTTAAAGCCATTAAGCTAGGCATATAGTGCTCAAGTAATGAATTCACCTGGATCCCAAGGTATATCAAAGCCAATTTTAATTAACAATGATTTGTAATTTAGTAGTGAGCACAAAGTAACATATATCAAGCAACAACGAAGTCTAACTCTCTTCCTATGCATCAGCATGTCATAAAAGAACAATTCATGCACACATAGTAAAGTCCAATGCATAGTATAACCAGTTTCTTGCAATTCTATCGTCTTGGAAACATAGAGAGGTGGAGATATAGTTCCTCTCTCATAATAATTGCATGTAGGAGCAGAAAGCACATGCATATCACATCCATCAAAATTATCATGTGCAATGGTAAAAGGCAACCCATCAATATAATCTTTAATAAGCACGAACTTCTCCGATATAGTGTAGTCGGGAGAATTCAAAAAGATAATAGGACTATCATGCGTGGGTGCAATAGCAACAATTTCATGTTTAACATAAGGAACTATAGAAAGTTCATCTCCAAAAGCATAATTCATATTGGCATCTTGGCCACAAGCATAGCAAGCATCATTAAAAAGGGATATTTCAAACAAATTCAAGGGATCATAGCAATCATCATAGAAATCATCCTTCAGTAAGCACGAAGGGGAATTAAATAATGTATGAGTTGGAGGGTTACTCTCATTAGAAGGTGGGCACGGGTAGCTAATCCGCTCTTCCTCCTTTTGTTCTTCGCTCTCCTCATCAATTTCTTCTTCCATAGCTTCCTGCAAAATATTAGTCTCTTCTTGGACAACGGAGAAGCCCTCAATATATGGTTTAACATAGGCATTAGAAGCATAATTGTCATAACAATATTGAAATATGGCAAAATTTTCAGATTTGTAAAGAGTAGCATCATACTTTTCAATCAAAGAGGCAATCTCATAAGCACCTTTAAAAGCAACAAATTCTTCAATTTGTTGAACATCATAGTAATTGTAAACACCCTTAGCATACGAAGATACGATTCCATTATCACTAAACAAGCATAGATAGGGTAGGTGTTTCTTAGTGTCGGTGTACTAGAATAGGGGTACCCTAGTACCCCGAACTTGTGCACGGGCAGTTGCAGCACCCCGCGGAAAGGCTTGCCGGGCGAACGCCAAGATCCTCCATGGTTCCCTTGGAGCCATTCAAGAACAAAGTATTTAAGCTCAGGAGACAAGGCCCCGGCAAGAGGAGCTTGCCGGGAAGGCCAACCGAGGCACTCCAAAGAACTTGCCGCGACACGCCACGCGCTCCGGCAAGGCAACAAGGCCCCGGCAAGAGGAGCTTGCCGGGAAGACCAAACAAGGTACCTCGAGGCCCGGTGAGCGACAAGCTTCCGGACCCGACAAGATAACAACAGCGGCAAGGCGCTTGCCGCGGCAGGCGGCCACTCTGTGCCCACGCTCCAGCGCATCCACCAACGTGTCGCTCTGGGGGCCTCTCCAGGCGCGCGTGGCGGGAGGCTGTGCAGCCAGCGGTGCGCAGTGGCATGCGAAGCTGACAAGATCGCCGTCGTGGCGAATGGTGGCGCCCCTAATGGTCCTTTTCTGCACTGTTTGGGCGACTCAGACAGGCCTTTAATGCCCTTGTCCCCTGCCGTCAGGGTTAGGTAGGGTGCACTGTACAAGTAACTGTACCAACCACCCCACTTTTTACGTTTGTACCCTTCTCTGCGTTGCCACCTATCGGTGACCCCTTTAGCGTATAAAAGGAGGCCCATGCGCAATGTAGAGGGGGTTCGGGTTCGGTTTGGTTCGACTCATTCGTAACCCAGAAAGACACTATGCTCTCGCGCTAGAGCAAGAACAGAATAGAACCAGACAAGCAACAGTAGGAGTGTTATCTCTCCGAAGAGCTCCGAAGCTGGGTAAACTGCTCGTGTGCTTCGCCTCGATCTGCTCTTCGTGCGATCTCCGCCCCCCGCCGAACCGAAAGGGGCCCGGTCCACCGGCCCCATAGGTGTTCGAGAATCAGTTTCCCCGACATCTTTGGCGCACCAGGGAGGGGGCGTCGAGATTGTGTGAACCTGATCCGGCGTTCACACGAGCTAGATCTTCATTCCCTTCATCAACATGCCACCGAAGAAGAAGACTTCGGCGGTAGCCGCTCCGTCCACGTCACTTCCGCCACCGTTGGAGCAAAGGGTGGTGGAATGGACGCCGGCGGAAGAATGGACGTCGATGAGGAAGCTCATGATGCCGCCAGGTCCAAAGACAAGGCTGCACAAACCTCGGCGACTGTACATGTTCCGCGCCACTCTCAGGAGGCGCAAGATCAACAGCGTCATGGCACTCGCAGTGCCATACGCGTGATAGGCCAAGACCAAGCTGGTGGATCTCGAGGCGCTCAAGACCAGCATGCACGCCAGCATGTTGGCACGAGCGGGGCACGTCGCCTAGACGGGATACTGCTCCTTCTAACGTAGTTAGAAGTTTGAGCACGTCCCGCTCCTCGCGCCGTCCGCCCCTGCCACCCACCACTCCAGCAGAAGCTTTGGCGCGAGCTCAACTTCTCCTAGATTACCCTCCGACGTCGGACAAGATCGACGAATGGAGGGACACCATTCAGAGTCTCATCGGCTACGCCAACGGCGACACTCCACGGCGGCCGAGCGCGTCGCCGCCGCGGCAGGGTTGCCGAGCGCGAGCCGGTGGCGACGAAACGGGTGGAGGTGCAACTACCATGCAATCACCGCCCCGAAGGCCAAGATCGCCGACTCGCCGGATCCACCTCGACAGCGACTCCACTGCATCGTCGGATCCACGAGCTCGTCGCGATCAGCGCCAAGTCCTTCATGATCGGCAACAAGAAGACGCTCGAACTCGCATCGAGCGCCGAAGAGAAGCGCGACGTCAATCCGACAAGCGCGTTGGGCCCTCTGATGGCATGCATGCGCCAGGGGAACCAGGCGATCTGCCGTATGCGGTAGGTTGCCCTGCGTTCACTCGTGAGCTGCGGCAAGTCCAGTGGCCCAGCGCGAAAAACTTCAAGCCAGACGTACCGGAGAAGTACGACGGCAAGACGCATCCGTCAGAGTTCCTCAGCATCTACACCATCGCGGTGCAGGCTGCCGGGGGACGGGATGACAAGATCCTTGCCAACTACTTCCCGCTGGTGCTCAAGCCCAACGTCAGATCTTGGCTCATGCACTTGCCGGACAACTCAATATCCTCTTGGGCTGATCTGTGCCATCAATTCGTCGGTGCCTTCACAGGCGGACACAAGCCTCATGGCCAGGAGAGTGATCTTCATCTGATCGCCCAGAAGGAAGGAGAGCCCCTGCGCAAGTACATTCAGAGATTCAGCAGTGTGCAGCACAACATCCCAGACGTCCACCATGCCGCGGTGATCAGCGCGTTCCATCAGAACATGCGGAACCGCAGGATGCGGGAGGAAATGGCGATGTGCAAGATCAGGGACGTCAGTGAGTTATATGCACTGGCCGACAAGTGGGCACGTGTTGAGGAAGGGAGGAGACTCCCCGGAGAAAATGTAGGAGCGGGAGGATCTGACAGTGAGGATGCTACCCCGCCAAGGAAAAACCGGCGGCGGAACAACAGAAGGAGGAAAGGCAAAGAGGTGCTAGTTGTTGAGCAGTCCGGCAACGGTGGTGGCGCCAAGGAAGCCAAAGCTGGTGACTCCGGCAAGGAGGTTGCCGCGGAGGTGGTGGTCGCCGACAAGCAGGACGGCACCAACAAGCAGTATTGCAAGATCCACCGCACCAAGGGCCATGATCTCCAGAACTGTAAGAAAGTCGAGCAGCTTGTTGAGCAACAGAAAGCTGAATACGAGCGGCGCGACAAGGAGAAGGCCCAGGAAGGTGCTGGGGGATCCGGCAAGAAACGTCCTGGCCGAGGAGGACGCCGCGGCAAGGCCAAGTAGCGGCAAGGAGACAGACCTCCCCGCGGCCGCGACAAGGATGAAGATGACAACGACGATGAAGACATGGATGACGAGGAGACTAATGAGCAGGAGTTCCAGAAAGCCACAGAGGTCCTGTGCGTTGACGGTGATGCTTCTCTGCATACCTCGCACCGTCAGCTCAAGCAGTGGGTGCGGGAAGTTAATGCAGCAGAACCACCCATCGAGTCACGCAAGCCTCTGAAATGGTCCGGCACGCCTATCATCTTTGATATTGAGGACCACCCGGATCGCATAACTGCGGTCGAGTGCTTGCCGATGTTGGTTTCACCAACAATCCGCAACCTCAAGGTCACTAAGATGCTAGTTGACGGCGAGGCCGGCTTGAACCTGATCTCCTCCGCGGTGCTCTAGAAACTCCAGATCCCCGACAGCGAGCTCGAAGAGACCGACACATTTCAAGGAATCAACCCGGGAAGGAGCAAGCCGAAGGGAAAGATCACGTTGCCGGTAACATTTGGCAGCGAACTGAACTTCAGGACTGAGAGGGTCACATTTGATGTTGCCGACTTTCCATTACCTTACAATGGAATCCTTGGCCGTCCGGCACTCGCCAAGTTCATGGCAGCCTCTCACTATGCGTACAACATACTGAAAATGCCAGGCCCGATAAGTGTCATCTTTGCCCCTGGCGACAAGAAGGATGCTCTTATCTGTGCCGACAAGATCTACCGGGAAGCAGCAGCCGCAGCAGAACGCAAGACACTTGCCGCTGAAGCTCCCGGGGGGAAGAAGAAGACCAAGTCCGGCAAGATCTCTGATGCCAACTCCGGCAAGCGCACCTCTTCAGAGTGCTGCGCTACCGTCGAGGACGCACCATCGAGCTCCACCGGCAAGTGTAAGAAGGCAATGACAGCTCCACCTGAGACCAAGAAGGTGTCCGCCAAGGAGGATGGCGCTGGTGGTACCTTCACCATCAGCGCCACTCTTGACCCCAAATAGAAAAGCGCGCTCATTGCTTTCCTGCGGGCGAATGTCGACGTGTTTGCATGGCAACCGTCTGATATCCCCGGTGTTCCCAGGAAAGTAATTGAGCACCACCTTGCCGTCTGTCCTCATGCACGGCCCGTCAAGCAGAGAGTCAGGAAGCAGGCAGTGGAGCGCCAAGAATTCATCGTAGAAGAAATCAAGAAGTTGGAAGCAGCAGGACTTGTCAGAGGAGTGCTCCATCCCACGTGGTTGGCCAATCCTGTTGTTGTGCGCAAGGCTAACGGGAAATGGAGACTTTGTATTGACTTCACTGATATTAATAAAGCTTGTCCCAAAGACCCATTTCCCTTGCCGCGCATTGACCAGATTGTTGACTCCACAGCTGGATGTGATTTGCTTTCATTTCTTGATGCATACTCAGGATACCATCAGATCTTCATGGCAGAAGAGGATGAAGAGAAAACCGCATTTATCACCCCGTGTGGCACGTACTGCTTCGTACGGATGCCTTTCGGTTTGAAGAATGCTGGTTCAACATTCGCAAGGGTAATACACCATGCTTTTGAGCCGCAAATGCACAGAAATGTGGAAGCTTACATGGATGACATAGTGGTCAAGAGTAAGAACAGGGCGACCCTGATTCAAGATTTAGACGAGACATTTGCAAATCTGCGCAAGATCAACCTCAAGCTTAACCCCAAGAAGTGCGTGTTTGGAGTCCCTTCCGGCAAGCTTCTCGGGTTCTTCGTGTCTCAGCGGGGAACTGAAGCCAATCCCGACAAGATCAAGGCCATTGAGCAGATCGAAGCACCAAAGCGCGTCAAGGATGTACGAAGGCTTGCCGGTTGCGTGGCTGCTCTCAGCAGGTTTATCTCTAGATCTGCTGAGCGCGCCCTGCCATTTTTCAAAATTTTGAAAAAGGCAGGTCCAATGAAATGGACTCCGGAGGCAGAGGCTGCGCTGCAGGACTTGAAGAGATACCTGTCCTCCACTCCAACACTTGTCGCACCTAAGCCGCAAGAGAAGTTGCTGCTGTATATAGCGGCAACCAATCAAGTGGTTAGTGCTGCGTTAGTGGCGGAGAGAGAGGCAGATGATGAGCCAGCAACCACGGCAGACACATCCAGCGACAAGCAAGGGGCTTCGCCGACAAGCTCTGGTCCCGACAAAGATGGATCTGCGCAGGAGCATGATAAGATGCAGAAGACAATGGTGTAGCGTCCAGTTTACTTTGTCAGTTCCCTTCTGCAGGGGGCTAGATCAAGGTACTCTGGTGTGCAGAAGTTGCTTTTCGGCCTCCTCATGGCCTCGAGAAAGCTGCGCCATTACTTCCAAGCACATGAAATCACGGTCGTCACTCGCTTTCCGCTGAAGAGGATACTGCAAAATCCAGAAGCAACAGGCAGGATTGTCGAGTGGGCGCTGGAACTGTCAAGCTTTGGCCTCAAGTTTGAGAGAACTTCAACTATCCAAAGCAGAGCATTGGCAAAGTTCATAGCAGAGTGGACGCCAACCCCAGATGAAGAAATTCCAGAGACGAGCATCCCCGTCAAAGAGGCAAGCAGAGAGTGGTTGATGTACTTTGATGGTGCCTTCTCGCTGCAAGGCGCTGGTGCAGGCGTGCTGCTTGTCGCACCCACCGGAGAGCACCTCAAATACGTAGTCCAGATGCACTTTCCCAAGGAGCAAGCAACCAACAATACTGCAGAGTATGAAGGATTGCTTGCCGGTCTCAGAATCGCAGCAGACCTTGGGATCAAGAAGCTCATTGTCAGGGGTGACTCACAGCTTGTCGTCCGCCAAGTGAACAAGAACTACCAGAGTCCATTGATGGAAGCATATGTTGATGAAGTGAGGAAGCTAGAAGAGCACTTTGACGGCCTATAGATGGAACATGTCCCGAGAGCTCAGAATGAGATTGCTGATGGCCTGTCAAAGTGCGCCGCACTAAAGTTACCTGTGGAACCAGGGATCTTTGTGCTCAAGTTGACTCAACCATCCGTAACACCCTCAACTGGACAAAGCAAGAAGAGGAAGTTGGTTTTTGGCGACTACTTTCCGGTAGAGCTCCCCGAAGCCGCCGCCAAGAAAGTCCCCAAGATCAACACCAAGAATGCTGAGGGGCAGTCTGCTCCGGCAAACCTTATGGTTTGTTCCGTTGAAGCAGACGCTCCCGGCAAGTTTTGCTCCGGCAAGCTTGCCGGGGAACATCAAGCTCCGGCAGGGCCGCAAGTCCTTGCCGTAGAAGCGGATGTTCCCGCAGCAGCAGATGTGCCTTTAGTCCTTGTTGTCGAGCCACAAGCTCCAGCATGGGCACAGCAGATTGTCCATTTCCTTCAAACAGGAGAACTTCCCGAAGAGCAAGAAGAAGCGGAAAGAGTAGCCCGGCAGTCAAGTATGTACCAGTTTGTGGATAGCATACTGTACAGAAGAAGACTCAACGGTGTGAAATTGAAGTGTATTTGCCGGGAAGATGGACAAAAGCTGTTGGCAGAGATACATGGAGGCATATGTGGCCACCACATAGGCGCAAGGGCACTTGCCGGCAAAGCTTTCCGGCAAGGCTTCTTTTGGCCGACAGCCCTCTAGGATGCAACTGCACAAGTAACCAAGTGTGAAGCGTGCCAGTTCCACTCCAAACAGATACACTAGCCAGCTCAAACTCTCCAGACGATCCCTTTATCCTGGCCATTTTCGGTCTGGGGGCTTGATATCCTCGGCCCTTTCCCCCGAGCTGTCGGGGGCTTTGAGTACTTGTACGTCGCAATCGATAAGTTCACAAAGTGGCCGGAAGTGCAGCCAGTGAGGAAGGTGACAGCACAGTCAGCAGTCAAGTTCTTCAGGTCAATTGTTTGTCGTTTCGGGATCCCTAACAGGATCATCACCGACAACGGCACGCAATTCACGAGCCGCACCTTCATGCAGTACGTCCAAGACCTTGGCGCCAAAGTCTGCTTCGCTTCTGTTGCTCATTCGAGAAGCAATGGTCAAGCAGAGAGGGCAAATGCTGAAGTGCTGCGCGGGCTCAAGACCAGAAATTTCGACAGGCTGCGCAAGTGCGGAAGAAACTGGATCGAGGAGCTGCCGGTGGTTCTTTGGTCGATCAGAACAACGCCAAATCGAGCCACTGGCCAGACACCTTTCGCTCTAGTCTACGGAGCAGAGGCAGTTCTCCCCACGGAACTCGTATACGGATCGCCTCGAGTGCTCGCTTATGATGAGTTTGAGCAAGAACAGCTGCGACAAGACGACGCGCTGCTCCTTGAGGAAGATCGTCTTCAGGCTGCTGTACGAGCTGCTCGATACCAGCAAGCTTTGCGCCGCTACCATAGCCGCAAAGTTAAGGCCAGAAGCTTCAAGGAAGGAGACCTTGTTCTTCGGCGCGTTCAGTCCGCCAAGAATTCCAACAAGTTGACGCCGAAGTGGGAAGGCCCTTACCGGGTGAGACGAGTCACAAGGCCCGGCGCTGTCCGCCTTGAGACCGAAGATGGCATTCCGGTGAGCAACTCCTGGAACATAGAACATCTTCGTAAGTTTTTCCCATAGGGCGCGGTTGCCGGAACCCCGTTCCGGCAACCACCTTTTGTACAAGTCTTGCCGCTGTTGCATGTAATCCTTTGTACAAAGCCGGGCGCAGATCCCATGCATAAAAAGAACCCCATGTGCTCCGCACAACTTGTCCATTTCATGCATTAGTTTCTTTCTCGCATGTATTATTTGACACTTTGTGCAGCACCTACATCCGGTAAGCAGTAACGAGCCGAAGGGCTCCATATCGTTATTTTCTCTTCTTTCTTCTTTTTCAACAAAGAAAAAGAAGGTTCCCTCGCACCCATGTTTGCCGGGGGGGAAGGAGAAGATTGTGGTATGGACCAGGCGTCGTTCAAGCGAAGTCTTGCCTTGCCGGGAAGCAAACGACAGAAAAGCTAAGTTGCCAAAGTTTGAGCAATCAGTTTTTAAATTTTTGGGTTATCTTCCTCGAACGACCCTGCTTTGTATGGAAAACCTGTGCGCGGAGGAACCAACTCGTGGCTAGTTGCGCCCTTACTTTGTTTCGAGTCCGCTCAACAGCTTAAGTGTGCTGCATCTAGTCGCGACAAGGTTTCTTGTCGGAAGCAGCGGCGCCAGCAGGCTGCTGAAGTTCCGCACTCAGCGCTCGCGGCTCGGGTGCCTGCGCCGACAAGTTCCCTAGAAGCGTAGGGTAAAAACATACAAAGGAAGGAATCTAGTAGAGGAAATAACATAGCAATTGATAACAGAAATAAAGTTATATTACAAGATAACTTGTCGCAGCTCTAACAGAATGTTTTCATAACATGATTAGCAGCGGCAAGGGAAAAGAAGAAATGGACGGCCTAGTCTACGCGTCCGCCCTCGACCCTCTTGATCTCGCTCACCTTGTCCACAATGGGTGCGACAAGGGCCTTGAGTGCATCCAGATCAGCGTCAGGCGGCAAGGACCTGAGGACGTTGGTGAAGCTGAGGCCTAGATTGCGGAAGGCCACCTTCATCAGCACCTTCTGGAGAACCCCGGCGCAGATTTTGCGCGACTCGTTGGCCAGCTGCTTTGGGATCCTCTCCCGGAGCTGCTGGAGTGCCGTCGCCACGCCCTTGAAGAATAGGCTGAGCTTGGCGCTGGGTTGAAGACTCTCGTCGGAAGGATACCCAAAGTCCTCCATCCCCAGCTGCGCCAGCTCCTCGTCGATGACTGCGGCGATGTTCACCAGACCCTCGGTCCAGTGCTCCACAGTGTCTCTGAACGAGTTCTGGGTAACTGCAATGCTCTCCAGCAGCGCCGCGTCAGCCTTGACCTTCTCCGACAAGGTCTTCTCCCGCTCCTTGGCAGCCTCCAGCGTCTGCGTCAGCGTGGCCAGCTTCAGCTCCAGGTCTGCTTTGGAATCCTTGGCGGCGTTGAGCTCCTTGCCCCTCTCAGCGAGAAGACCTTGCAGCTCACCGTGGGCGGCAGCATCCTTCTCACGCTCACGCTTGAGCGCGGCAAGCTCCTCGCCGCTCTTCCCAATATTAGCCTCTAGCTGCGCCACCTTCTCCTCCAGCTCTTTCTTGGCGGCCTTTGCAATTGCCGCGGTGTCCTTTGCCTCCTTGAGCGCCCCGCCAAGTGCTTGCTCGCGCTCGGTGAGCTCTTCCTCGTAGCTGTCGAGGTTGGCCTTCCGCTGCACTAGTTCACCTTCCCGTGCGGACTTCTTCTCAGCGGCCAGCCTTTGCTCCTCCTCAGCTTCGGCCTTCTCGAGAAGGAAGGTCGTGCGCTCCTCATCGAGTCGCTCCCGCTCCTGCGCCAGGGACTGTAGAGCTTCTCGATTGTGGCCCCGGAGCTCCTCCGCGCGCTTCTCCATGTCAACTCCCACCTTCGCGACAAGCGCTTCCCGGGAAGCCAGCTTGGCTTGCCTGGCGCGGTAGAGTGACAGCAGCTTCCGCAACAGCTGCTCCTCCTCAGGCTCGCCGCTGCTGCTGCTGGGCGCGTCGACCAACGACAGTCCAGCAGAGGCGAGCACCTCCCCGTCGAAAGTTTCCCCCTCGACCGGCGCCCCGGAGCTCGACGCCCAGGGTAGCTTGATGAAGATATTGTCGCCGGCCTTCAAGTAGGCGCCGGGCTGGGGCTCCTCGGAGCCCGGCTCCGCAGAAGCGGCAGAGGGATCGGCGATCGGCGCAGCGCCTGGCGCTCCTGCGGCCTTAGGGTCGTCAGTGCGATCGCCCGACCCCTCGCCGGCTTCTGCAGCGGCAGCCCTGGCGGCCTCCTCGCTGGCAGTCTCATCAGCACCGGCCCTTTCCTTGCCGGCGCCCTCTGTCTCCATTGGCTCAGTAGCAGAGGAGTCTGAAGAACGAAGAAGGGAGAAAAATCAATCAAAAATCCAAGAGAAGAAAATCAGAAGAAGAAGAACCCAAGGGAAAGTTTTTGGACAAGTGAATTACCTGCGCCAAGATCTGCAGTTGCGGTCTCGGTCGCCGCAGGATCGACGGTGCTGTCCCTTGCCGGAGAGTTCTCCCTTGCCGGAGAGCGCTCCCTTACCGGGAACCCCTCCCTTGGCGGCGTAGTCGAAGCAGATGGCACTTCAGGACCAGCTTCCGGGCGCTCCTGATGTGGCTGCTCTGCTCCTACACAAATCAACAAGCAAGATATCAACAAAGGAAAAAGCACTCAAGCGCGCCCGACAGCAGAAGTCTAAACTATGAACTTACGCTGGGGGCTGCGTTGGGGGCTGCTTTGAGGAGTGATTGCCGGGTCCGTCAAGGTGGTCTCGGATCCACCTCCTGCTGACACGATGGGGTCATCCTCGATGACAATCACCGCGACCTTGGCCCTCTTCGCCGCTCTCTGGGCCAGCGTCCTGAAAAGAAAGGAATCCAGATTGGAGCAAGTCAGATACAAGATATAAACAGCAAGATTGAAGAAGTACAAGAGCACCAAAGAAACTTACTCTTCTTCCTCCTCGTCGGAGCTGAGCGCGGAAAGATCGAAATCCGGCCCTCCTCCGGTGCGGCGAGGCGGAGGAGTCGGATCCCTTGCCCGCTTGGCGGGGGTGGTGGCGGTGGCCCGGGAAGATCCCGCTCCAGTTGCCGCTGTTGCGTGAGGCGCTCCCGCGGCAACATTGCTTGCCGCGGTAGAGCGCGTCGCACGGCTCGGCGGCTGTTGACCCGGCTGCTGCCCCGCTGCGTCCCCGGCCCTGCGAAGGCGCCTTCTTGGCCGGGCCGGGGGCTCCGCCTGCGGCAAGTTTTCTGAAGGCTCGGGCTCCTCCTCGTCGACCTCGCTCGGCTCGGCTTCGGAACCGGCAGGCTCCTCCTCGCCAATGAACTCCGCGCGCTCGGCAAGGTTTGCCGCCTCCGCAGCCTCCGCCTCCTCCACAGTGAACCCAAACACGCCCGCGGCAGCTGCGGCCTCAACCTCTTCCGCCCTAGTGGCGATGCACTGCAGCTCCTCGTCGGTGGTGTCACGGGTGAGGCTCTTCTGCTCGTCAGCGTGGACCGGCACTTCTTCCAAGTTGTCGAAGAACGCTTGCACGACGTCATCCGCAGGCTCTTGCCAAGTTGGAACAATTCCATGTGAATCACACAACGCCATCATGGCGTGGATCCGGTCAAGCGAAGAATTGTTGCATAATGGGACAACGCCCCTCGGCAGCGTGAATGGGTGCTGGGGGTCGCGTTTGAACAACTCCAGGAGCATTGCATCCAGCTCCAAGATGGTGAAGTTGTAGTTGAGGCCCGGCCGCAGCCTCATGATGTCCGCCGAGTTCTTGAATTCCCAGGCGGGCCTCCCCCTCTCCTGCAGGGGGGCGATGCGGCGGCGGAGGAAATCTGCGCCTACAGCGCCTACAGTGAGCCCGGCAAGCCTGAGGTGAAGGATCCTAGTAATGGCGATCTTCAGCCTCTCGTCTTCCGGGGCCACGTTGCTCCAGTCATTGCCGCGCACTATTGGAGTTTGGCGCACGGCGGTGAAGGGCTGCGGATTCTCCTCGACAATCTAGCACCACTCCGCTCTCCACTCATCCCACTTGCTGCGGAGCTCACCCTCCAAGTACGCCTCCTTCTTGCCAACTCTCGAGATCCAGGCGATCCCTCCGGCAAGCGGCTCTCCTCTCTCTACCCGAGGTATGAAGTAGTGGCGGAAAAGGGCAACACTGGGGTGGACTCCGACAAAGTTTTCGCACAAATGTGCGAAAACTACCATGGTCAGAACGGCGTTGGGGGTGAAGTCAAGGAGGCGGAAGCCGTATGTGTTCATGATATCGTAGAAGAACTCCGAGAAGGGCGGGCAGAGCCCGCAATAGAAGAATAGCGCGAAGAATGGGTACCCGTTTGGAGCCAGCTCCGAAGCAGCGGCCGGGAGTACCCTCGTGCGCGGATGCGCACGCGTCTCCGTCGCCCAAAAGAGGTAGAAGTACTCCCTCAGCTCCTGCACGCCGAGCTGAGGGGAGAAAATCGCCCGCTCCTTCCGCAGCGCCGCGAGCCGCTGTGCCTCGGCTGACTTCACGCCCTTTCCCTTGTCGGCTTTCGGGGCCATGGCGGAGGTTGTGAGGGAGGTCGACGGCGTGGTGATGCTGGTGGCAATGGGGGGCGGAGCGCTGCTCTCTCAGCTTCAAGAAGAAGGGGAGAGCGGCGGAGGTTCTTGAAGATGGAGTAGCAGCAACCAGTGAGGGGGAACGAACTGCCCCTGTTTCCTCTGCTTATAAAGAGGGACGGGGCGGACGTTTCGCCCTTCCGAATAAACAACCACCCACTATCTCTCCCACGATGCCGCATTCAACGCGTGCCGTTATGGGAGAACGCGGTGGATACGGAGCGAGATTCGGTGTGGCCCAGTCCGCGTGTGCCCGTGCCCTGTCTTAGGCCTGGCCCAACAGCGCTCGGCACCGTGTCTGGCCCAGGCCCGGGGGCTCCTGTCGGTGTACTAGAATAGGGGTACCATAGTACCCCGAACTTGTGCACGGGCAGTTGCAGCACCCCGCGGCAAGGCTTGCCGGGCGAACGCCAAGATCCTCCATGGTTCCCTTGGAGCCATTCAAGAACAAAGTATTTAAGCTCAGGAGACAAGGCCCCGGCAAGAGGAGCTTGCCGGGAAGGCCAACCGAGGCACTCCGAAGAACTTGCCGCGACGCGCCACGCGCTCCGGCAAGGCAACAAGGCCCCGGCAAGAGGAGCTTGCCGGGAAGACCAAACAAGGTACCTCGACGCCCGGTGAGCGACAAGCTTCCGGACCCGATAAGATAACAACAGCGGCAAGGCACTTGCCGCGGCAGGTGGCCACTCAGTGCCCACGCTCCAGCGCATCCACCAACGTGTCGCTCTGGAGGCCTCTCCAGGCGCGCGTGGCGGGAGGCTGTGCAGCCAGCGACGCGCAGTGGCATGCGAAGCTGACAAGATCGCCGTCGTGGCGAACGGTGGCGCCCCTAACGGTCCTTTTCTGCACTGTATGGGCGACTCAGACGAGCCTTTAATGCCCTTGTCCCCTGTCGTCAGGGTTAGGTAGGGTGCACTGTACAAGTAACTGTACCAACCACCCCACTTTTTACATTTGTACCCTTCTCTGCGTTGCCACCTGTCGATGACCCCTTTAGCGTATAAAAGGAGGCCCATGCGCAACGTAGAGGGGGTTCGGGTTCGGTTCGGTTCGACTCATTCGTAACCCAGAAAGACACTACGCTCTCGCGCTAGAGCAAGAACAGAATAGAACCAGACAAGCAGCAGTAGGAGTGTTATCTCTCCGGAGAGCTCCGAAGCTGGGTAAACTGCTCGTGTGCTTCGCCTCGATCTGCTCTTCGTGCGATCTCCGCCCCCCGCCGAACCGAAAGGGGCCCGGTCCGCCAGCCCCATAGGTGTTCGAGGATCAGTTTCCCCGACACTTAGGGTCTTCAGAACAACAAGTAAACTCATATATTTCACATAAATTCCAAGCATAGCATTGCAAACATTGAAGTTGATCCCATAATAGTTTCCCTTTTTCAGATATACGGTGTCGCACAAAACAAGCATGCTCATCTAAAGATTTTCCCTCAACTAAACTAGTGGGGGTTTCAGCACGAGCACAAAGGGATCGAAGATGATCCAAGTAAAAAGCTTCAAGAGTGTGATAGATTTTGAGTGGTTCTTCAACCACTCGTTCAGTAGGTACAACTAATTTTTTTTTGGTATTTTGTGTTTCCTACCCATAGCTAAAGGTAGAAAACAACTAAGAACAGCAAATAAAAATTACTTAGTGATAAAGCAAACAAGCACATACGAGAATATTCACCCCACACTATGACTCCCCGGCAACGGCGCTAGAAAAAGGTCTTGATGACCCGCAAGTATACGGGATAGTTGTAGCCTCTTTCGATAAGTAAGAGTGTCGAACCCAACGAGGAGCTAAAGGTAGAACAAATACTCTCTCAAGTCCTATCGGCCACTGATACGACTCTACGCACGCTTGACGTTCGCTTTACCTAGAACAAGTATAAAACTAGAAATACTTTGTAGGTGTGATAGGATAGGTTTGCAAGATAATAAAGAACACGTAAATAAAAAGTAGGGGCTGTTTAGATAAAGATGCAATAAAGTAAATATAGCGAATGTGGAAAAGTGGTGGTAGGAGTTGTGAAATTGTCCCTAAGCAATTGACTACGTTGCTAGACCGGTAATCACTATTGTAATTCTATTTGAGGGAGAGGCATAAGCTAACATATCATCCCTTACTTGGAATTCTATGCACTTATGATTGGAACTCTAGCAAGCATCCGCAACTACTAAAGATTCATTAAGGTAAAACCCAACCATAGCATTAAAGCATCAAGTCCCCTTTTATCCCATACGCAAACAACCTACTTACTCGGGTTTGTGTTTCAGTCACTCACGCAACCCACCATAAGCAAATCATAAACATATTGCAAACCCTACAGCGGGAATCCCTCATGCTTGCACGACACGGAGGGCACCATAGGACAGCACCAATAATAAAACATGCAACTCAAACCAATCATAGCAATTCATCAATCACCGATAGGACAACAGAAATCTACTCAGACATCATAGGATGGCAACACATCATTGGATAATAATATGAAGCAAAAAGCACCATGTTCAAGTAGAGGGTACAGAGGGTTGCAGGAGAGTGGACCGCTGAATATAGATGGGGGAAGGTGATGGAGATGTTGGTGAAGATGATGGATGTGTTGGTGAAGATCGCGGTGATGATGATGGCCCCCGGCGGTGTTCCGGCGCCACCGGAAGCAAGGGGGAGAGAGCCCCCCTTATTTTTCTTCCTTGACCTTCTTCCTAGATGGGAGAAGGCTTTCCCCTCTGTTCCTTGGCTCCCATGGCTTGGGAGGGGCGAGAGCCCCTCCAAGATTGGATCCATCTCTCTGTTTCTGCGTTCTGGAATTCTACCCCATCACTGTTTCTTAAATATCCGGAGCTCCGTAACTCCGATTGGGGTGAATCTTTTGCCTAGATCTTTCTCATAAAATTAGCTTTCTTGCGCCAAAAGAAGAGCGTGAACCGCCTTACGGGTGGCACACGAGAGTCCAGGGCGCGCCCATGGTGGCGGGCATGCCCCCTGTCTCGTGGCCACCCCGGACACCGTTTCGCTTTGATTTTACTTCCCAAAAATCATAAATATTCCGAAAAAAATCTCGGTCCGTTTTTATCCCGTTTGGACTCGATTTGATATTGGGTTTCTGCAAAACAAAAAACATGCAACAGACAGGAACTGGCATTGGGCACTAGATCAATATGTTAGTCCCAAAAAATTGTATAAAAAGTTGCCAAAAGTATATAAAAGTTGAATAATATTGGCATTGAACAATCAAAAATTATAGATAGGACGGAGACGTATCAGACGGCTTGTCTCGTTTTCTTTGGTATAAAAATATCTGAGCTGGATGAGATGCAAATTACCTCAACAAGGCCGGCTTGACTGTTTTTCCTTAATATCCTGAGAAGAAGGGGCGTCCGCGAGTTGTATAAATAAATGACAAAGTGAGTCAAGCTCTACCTCCGACTCATTTCCAGCAGCGGCTCATCATCGCCAACTGGTGCATTCATTTGTGTAGTTGGCACCGGAGTAGGCTTGCATGCCTTTTTACTTTTCCAAAATGGAGAGTCGGCCTACATGTTTTGATGGATTAAGAAGTGACCCCGGGTCAAGCAAAGATTAATGAGCAGGATAAATGAATACAAGCATACTTACTAGAGGCCCTGGGTTTTTAATACAGAAAGGAGCAAGCCTCGTCTTCTTGCATGCATCTTGGGGCTCTCCTAGCAGTCTCTTCACGGCCTTGTTTAAGTCGTCAACTAACAAGTCAACTTGGCTGAAGCATTGCACGTCAGCTAAGTCGCTGGTATAATTGCATATTAAGTCGCCCCTCCGATTTAATGGCTGAATTCTCCAACTGATCCAACACCGGGTCAGATCCATCCCAGTGAGGTCGTTTGCCGACAAGGCTCTCAATTTAGAGTATATATGGGTGACTTGTTGTCGCTTTTTTTAGAAGTCCAACTAGGAAAAGGTTCGGTTGTGTTAAGTCGCTCCAGTTTGTAACCCGACAATAGGTTTTCGCCTGTAGGAGTAGTTTTCTTGCAGTAGAACTAGGTTCTATTCCATCCTTTCAGATGACTCACCAGTTTACCTTCTGGAAAAGGACAGTTCTTCCGCCTCTGCATGGAAACCCCGCCAAGCTCTATGCTTGGACTATCTGCAAACACGATCTGGTGGTTGATATAGAAAAACTCCCTAAAGATAGGGACAGTTGCTTGGTATCGCTTGAACTATGTCGGTATTTCCCCAAAGAGGAAGGGATGATGCAACACCGCTATGGTAGGTATTTCCCTCGGTTATGAAACCAAGATATCAGTCCAGTAGGAGAACCAAGCAACACTATGTAAACGGTACCTGCACACAAAGAACAAATACTTGCAACCTGACGCTTGTTGGGAAACGTTGCATGGAAAACAAAAAAACTCTACGCACATGCAAGATCTATCCATGGAGATGCATAGCAACGAGAGGGGAGAGTGTGTCTACGCACCCTCATAGACCGTAAGCAGAAGTGTTTGATGACACTATTAATGTAGTCGAACTTCTTCGTCTTCCAACCGATCAAGCACCGAACGTACGGCACCTCCATGTCGAGCACACGCTCAGCTCGATGACGTCCTTCACCTTCTTGATCCAGCAAGATGGCGAGGTAGTGGATGAGTTCCAGTAGCCCAACAGCATGGTGACGGTGACGGTGAAGCTGTCTCCGCAGGGCTTCGCCTAAGCACTACGAAAAAATGACCGGGGGTGTAAACGGTGGAGGGGGGCGCCACACATGGCTAAGACAATGTTGTGTTGCGCTAGGCACCCCCCACATATGTATATAGGTGGGAGGGAGAGGGGAGAGGCCAAGGGGCGCCCCAAGTAGGTCTGAATCCTACTTGGGCTCCTACCCTTGGCCGCGGCCCCTGCCATATTTGTCGGAGGGGGGGAGGAAAGGGGGGAGAGGAAGGAAGCGGGAGGCTGAATCCCTCCCCTTACCTTTCCCCACTGGGGTGGCTGCCATGTGGGGCGTGGAAGCCCCTTGTGGGTTGGTGTGCTCTCCTGTTATGGCCCAATAGGCCCACTAACCTCCCGGGGGTGTCTGGCACTCAGATGATCTCCCGGTATACTTTGAAACACTTCCGGTGTATGAATACCATCGTCCTATATATCAATCTTTACCTCTTGATCATTTCGAGACTCCTCATCATGTCCGTGATCACATTCGGGACTCCGAACAACATTCAATCACGAAATCATATAACTCATATAACACTATATCGTCAATGAACGTTAAGTGTGCAGACCCTACGGGTTCGAGAACTATGTAGACATGACCGAGACACCTCTCCGGTCAATAACCAATAGAAGAACATGGATGTCCATATTGGCTCCTACATATTCTATGAAGATATTTATCAATCTTTACCTCTCGATCATTTCGAGACTCCTCGTCATGTCCGTGATCACATCCGGGACTCCGAACAACATTCAATCACCAAATCATATAACTCATATAACACTATATCGTGAATGAACATTAAGCGTGTGAACCGTACCGGTTCAAGAACTATGTAGACATGACCGAGCCAGTCAATAACCAATAGAAGAACCTGGATGCCCATATTGGCTCCAACATATTCTATGAAGATATTTATCGGTCGAACCGTTATGAAAACATACGTAATTCCCTTTGTCCATGGGTATGTTACTTGCCCAAGATTCGATCGTCGGTATCTTCATACCTAGTTCAATCACGTTACCGGCAAGTCTCTTTAATCGTTACATAATACATCATCGTGCAACTAACTCATTAGTCACTTTTCTTGCAAGGCTTCTTATCTTATGATGTGTATTACCGAGAGGGCCCAGAGATACCTCTTCGATACTCGGAGTGACAAATCCTAATCACAATCTATGCCAACTCAACAAACACCTTCGGAGATACATGTAGAGCATCTTTATAATCAGCCAGTTACGTTGTGACGTCTAATAGCACATAAGGTATTCCTCTGGTATCCGGGAGTTGCATAATCTCATAGTCAAGGGAATATGTATTTGATATGAAGAAAGCAATAACAAAAACTGAACGATCAATATACTGAGCTAACGGATGGGTCTTGTCCATCACATCATTATCCTAATGATGTGATCCCGTTATCAAATGACAACACATGTCTATGGTTAGGAAACCTTAACCATCTTTGATCAACGAGCTAGTCTAGTAGAGTCTTACTAGGGACATGATATTTTTTTATGTATTCGCACATGTATTTAAGTTTCCGATCAATACAATTCTAGCATGAATAATAAACCTTTATCATGAATAAGAAAATATAATATAACAACTTTATTATTGCCTCTAGGGCATATTTCCTTCAGTCTCCCACTTGCACTAGAGTCAGAAATCTAGATTACATTGTGATGAATCTAACACCCATGGAGTTTTGGTGCTGATAATGTTTTCCTCGCGGAAGAGGCTTAGTCAACGGGTTTGCCACATTCAGATCCATATGCACTTTGCAAATTTCTTTATCTCCATCCTTGACCTTTTCACGAATGGAGTTGAAGCGTCTCTTGATGTGTTTGGTTCTCTTGTGAAACCTGGATTCCTTTGCCAAGGCAATTGCTCAAGAAGATTTTCATTGGACCCGATGCACTAGGTATTACACCTAGATCAGATATGAACTCCTTCATGTGCTGCTTCCGAAGCAGCTATGTACTCCGCATCACACGTAGATCCCACCATGATGGTATGCATGGAACTGCACCAACTGACAGCTCCACCATTCAATATTGACACTGATCAGATGACTCTAGGTCGCAAACCGGACACGTATATCACACTTAGAGTCATCTGGATCAGTGTCAAAGCTAGCATCCATGGTCCATAAACGAGAAACATATCCTGGGTCCTTTTCAGGTGCTTTAGGATGTTCTTGACCAATGTCCAGTGATCCACTCCTAGATTACTTTGGTACCTCCCTGCCAAACTTATGGCAAGGCACACATCATGTCTGGTACAAAATATAGCATACATGATAGAACCTATGTGGCTGAGGCATAGGGAATGACTTTCATTTTCTCTCTATCTTTTGCAGTGGTTGGGCTTTGAATCTGGCTCAATTTCACACCTTGTAACATAGGCAAGAACCCTTTCTTTGACTTATCCATTTTGAACTTCTTCAAAACTTTATCATGGTATGTGCTTTTTGAAAGTCCTATCAAGCGTCTTGATCTATCCCTATAGATCTTGATGCCCAATATATAAGTAGATTCACCGATCTTCAAAAATTCTTACTCAAGTATCCTTTTATGCTATCCAGAAATTCTATATCATTTCTGATCAACAATATGTCATCCACATATAATATCAGAAATGCTACAGAACTCCTACTCACTTTCTTGTAAATACAGGCTTCACCATAAGTCTGTATAAAACCACATGCTTTGATCACCTCATCAAAGCATATATTCCAACTCCGAGATGCTTGCACCAGTCCATAGATGGATCGCTAGAGCTTGCACACTTTGTTAGCACCTTTAGGATCGACAAAACCTTCTGGTTGGATCATATACAACTCCTCTGTAAGAAATCCATTAAGGAATGCATTTTTGACGTCAATCTGCCAGATTTCATAATTATAAAATGCGGCAATTGCTAACATTATTTGGACTAATTTAAGCATTGCTACGGGTGAGAAGAACTCATCGTACAACCCCTTGAACTTGTCGAAAACCTTTTGCAACAAGTCAAGCTTTGTAGATGGTGACATTACCATCAACGTCTGTCTTCTTCTTGAAGATCCATTTATTCTCAATGGCTTGCTGATCATCGGGCAAGTCCACCAAAGTACACACTTTGTTCTCATACATGGATCCTATCTTAGATTTCATGGCCTCAAGCCATTTATCAAAATCTAGGCTCATCATAGCCTCTTCATAGTTCGTAGGTTCGCCTTGGTCTAGTAACATGACTTCCAGAACAGGATCACTGTTGGGGATATAACTATTTGTGTAAGCCGCCTAGGAGGGGCCGGGTTACGCAAAGAAGACTCACCAGAAAGAAGCCCAGGACCAAGCATGAAGATGGCGGTTCAATAAAGGGCTTAAGCCCACAGGCGACTTAAGGCCCATTGTAGTAAACCGCCGTAATGGTATGACTTGTATCATAAGGTAGATTTAACTAGTCACCAAGCCGGACACTGTTATAAGCCGGTCGGGACTGTGTAAGCCACAGGGCATCCACCCATGTATATAAGGGGGTGACCTGCCGGCGGCTTAGGGCAAGAAACGACTCATCGAGAGCCGGGCATAGCGTATCTCGCTCCCTGGTCATCGAAAAATCAATACCAACCCAACTAGATGTAGGCCTTAACTTCACCGTAAGGGGCCGAACTAGTATAAAACCTCTCGTGTCCTTTGTCCCGATTAACCCCTTCAAGCTTCCTAGTTGCGATGGCTCCACAACTAAGTCCTTTCACGAGGACATCTGACGTGACAATTCCATGATAGTTGGCGCCCACCGTGGGGCCAGCGCATGATGGATTTGAGTTCTTGAAGGGCAACTTTGAAGGGCTCAAGGGATACGTAACGGGTCGGATGACGAAGAGTCGTCGTGGCAAGATCTACATAGACGATGAAGGCTGGGGCCCCGACGCCGGCTCAATTGAGTACGGGTACCGAGTCCCCTTCGGCGGAATCCATGTCTTCATCGGCCGGATCGGAGAGCCGGGACCTGAGCCGGACAATGGCACCGACCTCATCGAGACGGCTCAGCGTGCGAGGAAGACCCGAGCTCAACCCGTCATGAAGCGTGCCTTCGTGGGCTGCATCCACGGAGAGGAACTTTCTAAAGGATCTGAAGATGGTGGTGAGACGGCCGTCCTCTCAGACGGTGATTCGTCCGCCGATTCAACAGATTCGTTGTATCAGGTGCAAGACGGCGTGCTCGGGGGCTGTTCCGATGGCATCAGTATTCCGGACCCATATGAGCCGCCAAGATGGGCAGGAATCTTCATGGCTGGGACTCAGCCCAGCTCTAACTCTACAGCTGTTGCAGCAATAACATCCGGGATAGGGATAGCCGGGGCAGGTGGCCCTGTGCGCCCGCCGGCTCAAGTGATGATAGACCTCATGGACAAGCTTATGGCCCTGTTAACCACCACGGTGATCTCTGCGAACAAAGATGAGCATGACGCGGAGGTGGCACGGGTGCGTGAGGAGATAGCTCAGGCCAAGGAGGCCTTGGTAGCTGAGGATACTACACTAGCTACAGAGCAGGCAGCTCTCGACGCCCGGGCGCAGCGTTGCAGTCAGAAGCTTACCAGCTCACGATGAGCTTAAACGCATCCAATGAGGTAATGAGGAGGAGACACCAGAAAACCCAATCCCGTTTACCTCCAAATTACGACCCTCGAGTTCTTTTCGCTACACCCAGAGCCGGCCCAAGTAACCCGCCAGATGCCAATCAGTTTATGACAGCCGGAGCAGGAGGACCGGCTCAGCCTCGAGATATGCCACCTCCTCATGTGAGCATGGCACCATCGCGTTATGTGCCAATACCGGAGGGTCACTTTTCCAACCCCATGGATAACTTAATCGCGGCTTTGGCGCGCTTGGCGGCTCTGCCCATGGACGATGATGACCCGATAGCGGTGGAGACCCGGAGGGTCAGAGAGCTTCTCCAGACGGCCCTGGCTCAGCAAGAGACCTATTCTTACAATAGGGACATGATTCATTCAACTCCTCCGCCTTGGTTAGCACCGCCTCATCAGAACCGGAGCCCGAGTTACAGCAGACACATGGAGTCCGAAGCTTTGTCAAGCAACGCCCAACGCCGTAACCAACATGGTGGCTATAACCCGGTGCAAGACCGAATACATCAGGAGAACGAGCGGGCGGCTCAGTTGGCGGCTCAACAGGCGGCTCATCAGGATATCTCAGAGTATCCAATGACTTCTGTTGAGGCGGGAGTAGCCATTAGAACCGGTGGTGTTCCTTGTTTGGTACCGGCTTTGTGCAACGTGCGCCTGCCCAAGGACTTCAAGGGACCTCGAAAGGTGCCGAATTACACAGCCGACTTACAGCCCGGAGCATGGACCGAGAGTTACGAGATGGCCATGGAGCTGTTGGAAGTCAGTGATGCGGCAATGGCTAAATATTTCACCATGATGCTAGATGGAACGGCCCGATCTTGGTTAAAAGTTTTGCCACCCAATTCCATTGGTTCATGGGAAGAGTTAAAAGCCTGTTTCATCCAGAACTTCAAGGACACCTGTAAGCAATCTATGTCGATCATGGACTTGACGAATTGTAAGCAGGAGGAGGGTGAATCCACCACCCATTGGGTACACCGTGTCAAGGAAATAATTCATTCATCTAACAAGATGGATGTCGGTTCTGCAGTCCTTATGTTGGAGAAGAATTGCAGCTTTGAGCCGCTGAGGCAGAAACTGGGGCGCCTTAAACGCGACTGCAAGGATATGGGTACGCTGATGGTGGCTTTAGTCAAATATGCCAATTCTGATAGTACCAAGGATCTCGTGTCTGACGATGAGAAGCTAGGGAAGGGAAAAGGGAACGGAAATGGAAAGGGTCAACATCATTAACTTGGGGAATCTAAGCGGCAATAAGCGTAAGGTGGACGGTAACCCGGAGTTTGTGGCCAATGCATACGGTAACAATGAGAGACGTAAGGGTAAGCCGCCTCGATCCGGCGGGTCAGGCCCATCTCTTGAGCAGCTACTCAATGAGCCCTGCCCGAAACACGGCACCCGAGAGCACCCCGCCACACACCTATGGAAGGATTGCGCGATCATGAAGGCATTTAAAAATTCCAACACCTTTGATGGCAGTCATGGATCTGGCGGTGGCTCAGGGGCTGGCGGTTTTCATGGCCCGGGCGGTGGTTCAAATTCCGGCTTTCAGGCGCATCCAGGCGGTAATAGTCAGCAGCAGTCTGGTCAGGGAGGGCAACAGCAGCAGCAGTCCGGTTATCAAAGCCATCCGAAACAGTTAAGTGGTCGGCAGTATCACGTGTTTACCACTAGTTTATGCAAACGTGACTAGAAGGTTCATAAGAGGGCCGTGAATTCTATTAAGCCGGCAATTCCTCGTTATTTGAGATGGTCAGAACAGCCCATTATATGGAGCCGAGAGGATCACCCTCCACGGGTCGATAATCCGGGTCAGTTAGCCTTGGTGGTAGCACCCCAAGTTGGTGTATATAAGTTCACTAAGGTACTCATGGACGGTGGTAGCAGCATCAATATCCTCTACTACGAGACCTTTTAGCGCATGGGGTTGACTGAGAAGAATTTGAGAACATCCAACACTGTTTTCCATGGGGTGGTTCCGGGTAAGTCGGCTTACCAAGTTGGTAAGATTGAATTGGAGGTGGCCTTTGGAGATGAGTATGACTCCAGGGCTGAGAAATTGACGTTTGAAGTGGTTAAAATCAGGAGTCCATATCACGCTCTGTTTGGGCGACCGGCTTATGCTAAATTCATGGCACGGCCATGTTACGTTTACTTACAGCTCAAGATGCCGGGTTACAAGGGCACCATCACTGTGCATGGGAGTCGAAAGGTGGCCTTGGAATGTGAAGAAGGCGATGCGGCTTACACTGAGTCTGCCTGTGCCACGGAGGAGCTCAAATTTTATCAAGATAATGTTGACCCGGCGGATATGACCTCCTTCAAGAAACCAACTACTGAGCATGACCCGGCGTTGAAGTAATCGGCCGCTGAGACAAAGCTTGTTGACTTTACCCCAGGAGATGCTTCTAAACAATTCAGTATCAGTGCCAATTTGGATCCTAAATAGGAAAGCGCGCTCATCAAGTTCATCTGTGAGAACCGGGACATCTTTGCATGGAAGCCTTCTGACATGCCGGGTGTACCGAGGGAACTCGCTGAGCACACTCTCAATATTGATCCAAAGTATAAGCCGGTCAGGCAGTTTCTCCGACGGTTCAACGAAGAGAGACGGAAAGCTATTGGGGAAGAGGCCGCCCGGCTCTTAGCGAACGGGTTTATTGTTGAAGTTTTTCACCCGGAGTGGTTGGCTAACCCGGTGTTAGTGCTCAAGAAGAACGGCACTTGGCGGATGTGTCTGGATTACACGGACTTAAACAAGGCTTGTCCGGCTGATCCCTTTGCTCTCCCCCATATTGATCAAATCATTGATGCTACGGCGGGTTGTGAATGTTTGAGCTTCTTGGATGCTTACTCTGGTTATCATCAGATCAAGATGGCAGTTAAGGACCAGGAGAAGACAGCTTTCATCACTCCGTTTGGATCCTTCTGCTATGTATCTATGTCGTTTGAACTCAAAAGTGCCCAGGCGACTTATCAGCTGTGTGTGCAGAACTGTTTGCACTATCAAATTGGGCGTAATGTTCATGCTTACGTAGATGACATGTGGTGAAGTCCAGAGAAAAGGAAACCTTGATATCTGACTTGAAAGAGACCTTTGATAATCTCCGGGTTTACAAGATGATGCTTAACCCGGCCAAGTGTGTGTTTGGTGTACCTGCAGGCAAGCTCTTAGGTTTTCTGGTGTCAAACAGAGGCATTGAAGCTAATCCGGAGAAGATTAAGGCGATTACCTCTCTAGCTAAGCCGGTGTGCATCAATGATGTTCAGCGACTGGCGGGTCGTGTTGCCGCTTTAAGCCGATTCATGAGCCGGTTAGGTGAGAAGGCCCTTCCATTATATCAGATGATGAAGAAAATTGACACCTTTGTCTAGAGTGATGCTGCGGATACTGCCTTTGAAGACTTGAAGAGGCAATTGTCTGAACCACCGGTTCTTGCGTCTCCCATTGACAGAGAGCCGTTGCTGTTGTATGTGGCTGCTAATTCACGAGCGGTCAGTGTTGCCATCATGGTGGAGCGTAAGGAAGCTGGCAAGGAGCATCCGGTTCAATGGCCGGTTTACTATATCAGTGAGGTGCTCATTGAGTCTAAACAAAGATATCCACATTGGCAGAAACTCGTTTACGGAGTGTTTATGGCCAACTGGAAGTTGAAGCAGTACTTTCAAAGTCATCCTATAACTGTGGTAAGTTCTGCCCCTTTGGGAGACATCATCCAGAATAGGGAGGCCACAGGACGAGTCGCCAAGTGGGCTATCAAGCTTGGGCCTCATGGCTTGAAGTACATGCCACGTACTGCTATTAAGTCTCAGGCCTTGGTGGCTTTATCAATGATTGGACAGAGTTGTAGGCACGTGAGGAGAAGCCAGATAACACATATTGGACTATTCACTTTGACGGGTCCAGGCAGCTAGAAGGCTCGGGGGCTGGAATTGTATTAACTTCCCCTTGAGGTGACAAATTTCATTATGTACTCCGGCTTATGTTCCCATGTACTAACAATGCAGCTGAGTACGAGGCCTTACTCCATGGTCTCCGGATGGCCAAGGAGATGAACTTAAGCCAGGTAAGGTGTCTGGGCGACTCAGATCTCGTGGCTCAACATGTGTCAGGCAAGTGGGATTCCAAGGATCCTCTCATGGCGGCTTATCAACGTGAAGTAGATGCCGTGGCTGGACATTTCAGGGGTTATCAAGTGGAGAACATTGATCAAAAGAAGAATGAGGCGGCTGATGCTTTAAGCCAGCTGGGATCTCAACGTAAGCCGGTGCCACCTAACACCTTTCTTGATGTTTTGCATAACCCTTCTGTCAAGGTGCCTACCGAGGAAGAACTAGCGGTGCCAGGCCCAGAGGCACAACTGGTGGCGGCTCTTCACGTTATCCCGGATTGGACAGTGCCCTATTTGGCTTACATGACCCGGGGTGAGTTACCTGAGGATGAGACCTTGGCAAGACAAATCGTCAGGCGCTCCAAATCTATGACGATTGTTAACAGCGAGTTACATCACCTAAGTGTCACTGGGGTGTTTCAACGATGTGTGTCCCCTACAGAAGGCCAAGAAATACTCCGTGAGATCCATGAAGGGGATTGTGGCCATCATGTCGGGTCAAAATCTCTGGTAGCAAAAGCTTTCCATCATGGTTTCTACTGGCTCACGGCTCATGCTGATGCGGAGGATCTAGTTAGTAAATGTGACGGTTGTCAGAAGTTCTCACGACATGCTCATGTGCCGGCTCAAGAGTTAAGGATGATCCCAATTACTTGGCCGTTCGCAGTCTGGGGGCTAAACATGGTTGGACCTTTCAAAAGGTCTAAAGATAAAAAGACACATCTCCTGGTGGCAGTGGATAAATTTACAAAGTGGGTTGAGGCAGAGCCAGTCAGTAAGTGTGATGCGGCCACAACAGTTCAGTTCATGAAAAAGGTGATCTTTCGTTTTGGTTTCCCACACAACATTTGAACTGATAATGGCACAAATCTCTCCAAGGGAGCCATGGAAGAGTTCTGTCAACGAGAACATATCCGACTTGATGTTTCGGCTGTTGCTCATCCTCAATCCAATGATCAAGCGGAAAGAGCTAATCAAGAGATCCTGAAGGGTATCAAGCCCCGGCTCTTTGACCCCTTAAAATGGACTCCGGGTTGTTGGGTGGAGGAGTTACCCTCTGTGCTATGGAGCATCAACACTACGCCTAACAGATCTACGGGTTACACACCTTTCTTCATGGTCTATGGAGCAGAGGCAGTTCTTCCAAGTGACATCCGACACGACTCACCTCGTGTGGCGGCTTACGTTGAGGTGGATAACGAAAAGGCTCGTCAGGACGCACTTGACTAGTTGGATGAGGAGCGAGACTTGGCAATAGCCTGCTCGGCGATTTACCAGCAAGACCTGCGCCGCTATCACAGCTGCCTGGTTAAGAGCAGAACCTTTCAGGAAGGTGACTTGGTACTCCGGCTCATCCAGGATCAATCTAACATGCACAAGCTATCTCCGCCTTGGGATGGACCCTTTGTGGTCAGCAAGAATCGGAACAACGGGTCATATTACCTCATTGATGTTCGAGAGCACAAAGACTCACATAAGTCGGAGGAGGAGACCCGCCGGCCGTGGAATATAGCCCATCTTCGGCCTTATTATACTTGAGCCACCGGCTCTTCAGATGTATATATTTTTGACGATGTACACATTATATAAAGTAATAAAGCAGGACCTCTATCCTTTTTTCCCATAAAGAATGTTTTTATGTCTTCTTTATTAGGTGGTGGATACTACCAATGGGGAGCGGATCATATCTGAATCCGGCTTCCCTTTGGTCTGGCTTATGATCATATTTGAATCTAGCCATGATCACTTGGGGGCTTCCTGTTCAAACATAGGTCGTATTCGAACCAAAGAGAACATAGCTGTCGATACCCGCTTGATCGGCATACTGCCAAACCCACTTGGGGGCTTCTTGATCATATTTGAATCACAGCTTAACTCCTTTGGGTCTGACGTGGATCGTATTTGAATCAGCATCATTAAACAACTCTTATGGTCACTTGGGGGCTTCCTGTTCAAACATGGGTCGTATTCGAACCAAAGAGAACATAGATGTCGATACCCACTTGATCGGCATCGCCAAAGCCACTGGGGGCTATATGATCGTATCCGAATCTTAGCTTAACCCCTTTGGAACGGTTTACTGATCGTATTTGAATCAGAAGCCTCTGAACATTATTTATTATATGTCATAAGTATAATTACTTGACTATTTTGAGACCTTTTTTGAAAGCACTGTGAGATGGTTTTTGATTCTTCCGGCTTAATATTCATTATCCCAAGTTGTTAAGTGCTAGGTGAGCATTATATGTTCCGACTTTCAGGAGTTGAATCCATCCACACGGTGAAGGTCACATAAACAGGTGGGATTACCAAAGGGATTGCAGGATGAAGCAATAAAATTTAACATCAAGGAGACAAACGATCAACATGAGCTGGAAATATATAATAATGGCGGATTACGAAAGTATTAAGCGCCATAAACATGCGTGAAGGCATGACAAACATTGAGAGGTTTTTTCTATCCTATTACAAGACTCCCCGAGTCTGAATAAGTGGAGCATTGTTTTTACAAAGTTATAAAATGCCGGGCGGTTCATTCCTTCGACGAGCTTGAAGATTCCGGGTTATCCTTCTCTGCCTCTCCGTCGGTTGCTTTGTCCTGGAAGGTGGACGAGGCCCAGTCAATGCCACTCAAGGCTTCAAACTCAGCTTCATCATCTATTAAACCGGCCGGGTCCACTTCAGGGGCAAAGGTATGCTTACGCGTTGGAGGGATTTGGCTGACTTGGTCATATGGAATGTTTGGGATTCTCTGGTTCTCGCTATCATAGCCCGGTGAATACTTAGTAAGATCAGTGTCATTCCCAATAAGGGTAGCCAAGGGACGTACGAATTTGACACAGGAGGTGAAATCATGATCATCAAATGTAGTACCGTCCTTCTTAAGGCTCGGATATCCAAGAGAGAGATCAGCTAAGTCAAGCTCTGGCGTCCATGCCTTTGCCCGGCTCAATGCGGCCACGGCTCCGGCTCTTGCGGATGCCCGCCTTAAATCCTGAATTCGCTGAGGTAGCACAGTGAGATGCTTCAGCACGTCTTGTAAAAGGCGGGGATGGGTGTTTGATAAGGCTACAACGGCCAAGGCACATTGTGACCCGGAGTACAGCTGTTCCACTAAGGTGTAAACTGCTTTAAGCTTGATCAGCATGTTTTGCTTAAGGTTGGTACTCGTGGGGCCTGTGTGTGCATAAACATAACAATCAGCCGGAGGTAACTATTACAATAGTCATTGGAAGATTACAATGTTTGAGGTTTTGCACGGTAACTTACCGAAGATGGCTGAGACCATTTGAGATATCTGTCATTTTAAGTCGGACAGCTCGGTTGTTGCCTCTGCAAGAGATGCTTCTGCTGTCTCAGCCCGAGTCACTAGTGAAGCCTTCTCATCAACCCAAGCTTTCTTCTCCGACTCAAATTTTTTCTTCAACTTCTCATTTTCAGAGACACTGAATTCAAATTTGGAGTTGGCCTTCTGAGTTTCAAGTTCTTGAGTTTCCGGACGACTCTTTAAAATAGTAAGCTCCGACTCAAATTGACTTATGGTGGCCTGCATTGACACCAGGTTAGGGTAAGGATCACGGTAAGGTAACACTTAAAGTTCCAAGCATTTTACAAGTAAAGATACTTGGCACTTGGGGGCTAATGTATGCTGAAGAGTTTTTTAACCTACCATACCGGGTCACACATATTAAGTCTCAAGCACTTTACAAGTAAAGATACTTGACCCTTGGGGGCTAATGTGTATCGCAAATTTAAAACTATCATGTTATAACCGGGTTAGATATATTCTCTTTAAACCGGACAAACAAACAGTAAGCAGATTTCTAAGTCTATAGCATATTATTTCATAAGCAATAGACTTGGGGGCTGGTACGGTAATTAAGATTCAGGAAAATAGCATAAGTTATACCTCAGATTTGTGATGTATTTGTTTCACCATGTCAATTTCCAGGTCACGACTATTATGCACCTGGTTCAGATAGCCCGAGACTATATCACCAATGCTTAAGTGGCTATAGTCAGTGATGTCTTGTTTGGCTCTTCGACGCTCAGCAAATTCTTCCTTGGCAGTACATTGGGCAAGAACAGTAGGCCGCCCCGGTTCAACAAATTGACTTTTCAGATATACAACTTCCGGGTCAGTCGTCTTGGCCGGGCTAGGAACTTCCGGGTTATCAAAGTTGTGGATAACATCTTCTGCGGGCGGGTCAGAGGTTGGCACCGGAATATCAGATGCCGGTTCAGGCGGTGGCTGATGGGTGGAGCTAGCAAGAGCGGACGAGTCAAGCGCCGGTTTAATGACAACCGGGTCTTGAGATGGCTTATTTTTCCTCGCCTTCTTGTTGGGCTTCACTTGCAGGCTGTCAATAAAGGAAGAAGGATGAGTATTAAAGCATAAAGTACGGTAAAACTTAAAGTAAGAAAGGTTACATTACCCGGGAGCCGTTTTGAAAGCCGGCATGTTTAATTGCATAGACTCGTCGGAAGAAGGAGAGGTATCCTGATAATTGGAGTCAGATGAATTGAGAGGTTGACGAATCAAACGCACCAAAGGTAAAACAGAATGTAAATCGGAGATAACCTCAGTCCGGCGCTTCCTAGTTACATCGGGTAAGCCAGAGGAGAGTTTTGCATCTTGATTGTCCCGAGTCTGCCTCTGGTTCTCAAGCTGTTGTTGCTTCAAAAGAAATTGAGGATCTTAATAAGCTAGAGGATGTGAAAATCTTAGTTTCCGGGTCACCCTTCGGGTTTTTTGTTTTGGAAAAGGCTCTGAGTCGGAGGAGATTATAGTTACCTCTTCTTCAACTGCTTGACTGTTCCCTGTATTCTCCTAAAAGGACAGAATGTCAGTAAAATAGCGAAAAGGGAGTTAAGAAAGTTAAAGGATTACCTCTTCATCATCCGAAGAAGTATCATCCAATTTGAATAACTCAGAGGCGCTGGGTTTCTTTTTCTTTGAGGTTCCCGTCTTGGCGGCTTTCCTTTCGGTTTTTAAGGCTGCCCTGGCTTGCTTGGCAGCGTCATGATCATATTTGACCTTCCAGAAGTTGTCATCGGCCTGTGGAAAAGGATAAAGAATTATGAGCTCAAATAAGGTATAACGAAGCAGAGAGTATTTATTAAGATTGATAACTCACTGCAGGGGCCGGGTTCTTCTTGCAGAAGGGAAGTAAGCCAAAGGTATTACTGGTTACAGTGCCCTCCTTCAGCAGTGACTGGGTTGTAGTGTCTACCACATCATCTGGTAAGTCGTCAGGACTATGACGCATTGGATCGTCCTTTTCACCTGTGTAAGTACACATTAAGCCGGAGCGGCGGCTTAATGGGAGTATTCGCCAAGTGACCCATACTCGGACCAGATCGATGCCATTCAAACCATTTCCCAAAAGAGCTTTAATCTTCTTGATGGTGGGATTAAGAGGCAGACGTTCAACAGCGGTTAGTTTATCCGCCAGCGGATGGTTGGACTCAAGGCGCAGGGTGCGAAAGCCGGGCAGAGGCTTCTCATCAGCCGGAGAAATGTCCTGACAGTAGAACCACATCTGGTTCCAATCTTTTGGGTGACTCGGCAGCTCAGCATAAGGAAAAAGGCAGTCTCTCCGTCGCTGGATCGAGATGCCGCCAAGCTCAAGACTAGGACCGTTGGCACGTTCATTCTGCCGGTTCAAGTAAAAAAGTTCTCTGAACAAAAGCAGACTCGGCTCCTCTCCCAGATACACCTCACAGAAGACTTGAAAATTGCAAAGGTTTGACACGGAATTGGGTCCAATGTCTTGAGGTCTAAGATCAAAGAAATTCAAAACTTCCCTGAAGAATTTTGAGCCGGGAGGGGCAAATCCCCGGTTCATGTGATCCGTGAAAACTATCACTTCCCCTTCTTTGGGTTGAGGCCTCTCTTCAGACGGGTCAGGGGCATGATAAGACATGACCTCCTTTTTTGGCAGGTGGACAGACTTCACGAACTCAGCCCGTTTACTTTTGGTAACTATGGATGGGACCCAATTGTAGGTCACAGGGGCCTTGGCCGCCTTAGGAGCCATGACAACAGTTGGCCTATGACAAAATAAGAAGTTCCGGTTCAAATTTTAAACCAGGAGAAATATCCAAATTATTTAAGGTAGCGGCTTACAAAGGGGCCTAATGATATAAGGATGACTGTGCAACAATATTTAAGCCGCTACGAGTATCAAGAGCAGTTCAAAATTCTTAAGGTCATGAGAAGCAAGCAAGGCTCACAGATCAGTGTCATTTATTTAAGCCGGACACCTGGACAGTTGTGTTTAAGGGCATCTACCAGAAGAAGTTTTCCGGGTGATAAAAATAGGTTTCATAATCTTCTGCTAATATTTGAGATCAAAGATCTGTTCTGATAGGAAAATTTTCTAGACCTAAAAACAGGGCAGAGAAGTTCATACACTCGAAGAGGGTTTCCAAACAAGGGAAATGAGATCTGTTTCTATGCAAGATAAACACAAACAATTACCACATCAGTTCTACGTAGTTTTTACCATCTAAACAGGGCATTGGAGGTGAAAACTAGCGAGGGTTTGCGTCGGGCGGTGATGAACGCCGATGAACTCAACAAAGTTCCAATGCAGATCTAAGAAAGGGAAGGAGAGGAACTCACGGATGTGGACGAGCTGGAGAGGTTCACCGTCGATTTCTGGTCAGACTCAGGTTGATGCAGCGGCCTGAGTCAATGAAGATGAGGGGTTCGACGGCGGCGGCGGCGGCGGAGCGCGAGAGGAAGCAAGAGGAAGAAGACGACTGAAAGAGGGAACAATGAAAGACCTAGGTCGCCCTATTTATAAAGGAAGACTGACTGAGACGGCGTGAGAAACAAGGAGATAAGAGTTATTATCCAGCGGCCCCGGCGCCTCGATTTTCGGAACAGTCAATAAAGCAGAGATCCGTTGAAGGATACAGTGGAATAGAAAAGGAATTTAAGAAAGGATGACGTCACGCCGGGTTAACACAGAGCCAGAAGATGACGTCATGGCGGGTTAAAGAAAACCTTCTGCACAGTCAAAAGACTGAAGATCTATTCTTTAAAGGTATTTTAAGATTGACATGAACAGGTTCAAATCAATCTGGGGCCTAATGTTGGGGATATAACTATTTGTGTAAGCCGCCCAGGAGGGGCCGGGTTACGCAAAGAAGACTCACCAGAAAGAAGCCCAAGACCAAGCATGAAGATGGCGGTTCAATAAAGGGCTTAAGCCCACAGGCGACTTAAGGCCCGTTGTAGTAAACCACTGTAATGGTATGACTTGTATCATAAGGTAGATTTAACTAGTCACCGAGCCAGACACTGTTATAAGCCGGCCGGGACTCTGTAAGCCACAGGGCATCCACCCGTGTATATAAGGGGGCGACCCGCCGGTGGCTTAGGGCAAGAAACAACTCATTGAGAGCCGAGCATAGCATATCTCGCTCCCTGGTCATCGAAACATCAATACCAACCCAACTAGACGTAGGCCTTACCTTCACCGTAAGGGGCCGAACTAGTATAAAACCTCTCGTATCCTTTGTCCCGATTAACCCCTTCAAGCTTCCTAGTTGCTATGGCTCCACAACTAAGTCCTTTCATGAGGACATCTGACGTGACAATTCCACGACAAACACCGTACCACTCTGGTGCAGATCATGCTCTGGTTGACCTACGAGGTTCAGTAGTAACTTGATCTGAATTTTCATGATCATCATCATTAGCTTCCTTTCTAGTTGGTATAGGCATCACGGGGACGGTTTTCTGTGATGAGCTACTTTCCAATTTGAGAGAAGGTACAATTACCTCATCAAGTTCTACTTTCCTCCCACTCACTTCTTTTGAGAAAAACTCCTTCTCTAGAAAGGTTCCATTCTTGGCAACAAAGATCTTGCCTTCGGATTTGTGGTAGAGGGTGTACCCAATTGTTTCCTTAGGGTATCCTATGAAGACGCACTTCTCCGATTTGGGTTCGAGCTTATCAGGCTAAAGCCTTTTGACATAAGTGTCGCAACCCTAGACTTTAAGAAACGATAGCTTAGGTTTCTTACCAAACCATAGTTCATACGGTGCTGTCTCAACAAATTTAGACGGTGCCCTATTTAACGTGAATCCAGCTATCTCTAATGCATAACCCCAAAATGATAGTGGTAAATCGGTAAGAGACATCATAGATCGCACCATATCTAATAAAATACGGTTACAACATTTGGACACACCATTACGCTGTGGTGTTCCAGATGGCGTAAGTTGTGAAACAATTCCACATTGTTTTAAATGAATGCCAAACTCATAACTCAAATATTCGCCTCCATGATCAAATCGTAGAAACTTTATTGTCTTGTTATGATGATTCTCCACTTCACTCTGAAATTATTTGAGCTTTTCAAATGATTCAGACTTGTGTTTCATCAAGTAGATATACCCATATCTACTCAAATAATCTGTGAAGGTCAGAAAATAACGATACCCGCCGTGTGCTTCAACACTTATTGGACCGCATACATCGGTATGTATTATTTCCAAGAAGTCATTAGCTTGTTCCATTGCTCCGGAGAATGGAGTTTTAGTCATCTTGCCCATGAGGCATGGTTCACAAGTATCAAATGATCCACAATCAAGTGATTCAAAAAGTCCATCCGTATGGAGTTTCTTCATGCGCTTTACAGCAATACGACCTAAACGGCAGTGCCAGAAATTTGTTGCACCATCCTTATCAACTTTGCATCTTTTGGCATCAATATTTTGAATATGTGTATCACTACAATCGAGATTCAACAAGAATAGACCACTCTTCAAGGGTGCATGACCATAAAAGATATTATTCATATAAATAGAACAACCATTATTCTCTGACTTAAATGAATAACCGTCTCGCCATAAACAAGATCCAGATATAATGTTCATGCTCAACGCAGGCACCAAATAACAATTATTCAGGTCTAAAACTAATACCGAAGGTAGGTGTATAGGTAGTGTGCCGACGACGATCACATTGACCTTGGAACCATTTCCGACGTGCATCGTCACATCACCCTTAGCTAATCTTCATTTATTCCGCAGCTCCTGTTTTGAGTTACAAATATGAGCAACTGAACCAATATCAAATACCCAGGCGCTGCTACGAGCATTAGTAAGGTACACATCAATAACATGTATATCAAATATACCTTGGTTCACTTTGTCATCCTTCTTATCCTCCAAGTATTTGTGGCAGTTCCAGTTCCAGTGACCAGTGTAGCGACCAGACCTCAAACAGTCTGATCTCTATGCATCAGTGTCATCCCTGGATCGGTAATGCTGACATGCACATTACTTGAAGGATTTATAACAGCGTAGCAATCACACACTTATTACATAGAATGTCTCAAAAGATATCTTAATACAATAAAAGGGCTTAAGGCCATCTAATAACGATAACAGCGGAAGGCTTGGAAGATAAGCGAGTCCAACAACTCCAACGGCATCACTGAGTATAAGATCACGACCTAAGGCACCTTACTCGACGTCTGAAAAGTCTGTAACATGAACGTTGCAGCCCGAAAATGGGTCAGCACATGGAATATGCTGGCAATGTAACACATAGAGTAATGAACAGAATAATGCTATCACTACATGCATATATGGCTGGTGGAAAGCTCTATGGTTACAGTTTTGCATAAAGCCAATTTTTTTCTACAACAAAGGAATAAATTTTATTTAACTATCATGGTGGTTGTTAAACATTGAGAAGGTTCC
The DNA here is from genome assembly GCF_018294505.1 of Triticum aestivum. Lineage (NCBI taxonomy): Eukaryota > Viridiplantae > Streptophyta > Magnoliopsida > Poales > Poaceae > Triticum > Triticum aestivum. Next base: position 380,067,863 of record NC_057798.1, read on the forward strand.
TCCAACTCAATCCCAATTAAACATCATCATTAACCCAACAGAATTAAATTAAGTAACAAGATGAGATTCACATGATAATACAGGTACTAGATACTCAAAACGTCCATAACTAGGGACACGGCTAACCATGATTAGTTTATACACTCCACAGAGGTTTGCGCACTTTTCCCCGCAAGACTCGATCTCCTCCGCTTGATTTCTCGCACTACATGGTGTTTGAGAAACGGATGACCGAGACACAGTCTTTCAGAAGCATTAACTCTTTACTCTGGGTAGACAGTACCAACCTACATCCCCTACATCTGCTAGTCTACCAATGAAAGAGGTCACACAATATACTCAACTATGCTGGAGCCCATAGTAGCTTGCGGCTGCACACGGAAGTTTCTAGCATGAATAATCTCATGATCCCTTTGAGCCTGGGTGGCGGTCCATAGGAGAATCACACGGTACCCCGGGATTTCCAAAAATACAGGCAACGCTGGGTTCCCCAGCTGCCTCAATCCACCCAGATGTGAATTTAAGTTGCCACCTTAAGTAAACCATTAATTAAAAATCTCATATCTGTCATGGATACACTCACCCAATCCACGTCTACTAGCATAGCGTAGCAATATAAGCAAACATAGAAGTAACTCCCAAAGGTTTGATAATAAAACAGGTAATAGGTACTACCTCATCTACTCACGGTGTCATGGACTAGGGGGTACTCGGCGCGTCATCTCCCGATCTGTTAGATTGGGCCGAGGACCCCCATGGCCGTATACTCATGGGCCAGTCCGGATGGCTGCCGCATACAAGGAGGATTCCACAATACTTGGTGATCAAGACAAGGACTCCTCCCCCACCGGTGTATTCAGCTAGGACTCATGTTATCCTAGGCCTCTGGTGCATTATGTAAACTAGGGCCAGGCTAGTCGATAGATATATACAACAATCATACCATAGGCTAGCTTCTAGGGTTTAGCCTCTCTGATCTCGTGGTAGATCAACTCTTGTACTACCCATATCATCAATATTAATCAAGCAGGAGTAGGGTTTTACCTCCACCGAGAGGGCCCGAACCTGGGTAAAAACATCGTGTCCCTTGTCTCCTGTTACCATCTGCCTAGCTGCACAGTTCAGGACCCCCTACCCGAGATCCGCCAGTTTTGACACCGACATTGGTGCTTTCATTGAGAGTTCCGATGTGTGTTCGGCAAAAGGTCGATGGCTCGCCTGCAGATCAACTGCGACCTCGGCATCTTCGTCACCGGCTCGACTGGTCACCTTGGTTCGACCAAGGACTGCGCCCTACCTCCGATCGTCATGTCCGGATGAGGGCCTTCATCAACATCAGCTCCGATCTCTATCAAGATCAGGGAGGAATCATCCAGGGAGCCCGGGGGCTCAACGTCAACATTGCCCTCGGGCGACCGTGCTGTTTTTCCAGACAGCGAACTTGTATCCGCCGTCACCGCCTCCTCGAGCATTGGTTTGACGATTGCTTCAATGTAATAGTGTGGAATTACGTCTACAACAGCCATGCTAAATTTCGTCGAGTTCCGATGGAGGAATCTCCAACAATCTACGCTATACCGGAGCCCTGTCAAATCTAGACGAGAATTTGGACGAGTTTAGGGCATGGTGTCCAGCTTCTAGCTCGTACGTCCTTTTATGTATCGACCATCTCCCAAAATTTCAGCTCGGTCCGACCGTCCAAACTCCAGGAACCTTCCGATTAGTGCATCACTTTTTGGATCTGTTTTCTACGCGAAAACGAATCCGACCCGAGTTCGTCTTTTTTATGAACGGGATTTCGGACATCCTTTTTTAAGGAAGTTTTGTATGGGGTATCGTGTTTTGTTCCCGAACACATCCCGCTAATCTTAAAATCTTTTGAACATGATCTTCAACGTCATGCTGGTGTCAAACCAGTCCGGCAATATTGCTCCACAGCTGCCGACCTGCGCTAGACACATCGTCACTTTGTTGAGCCGCACTCAACTTCTTCGGATCATCATCTCGGCAAGCCGAACAAGAGTCTGGCATCGTGAAGGATAAATAATCACCAACATTGCCGCCCCACGGATTACACGAAGCGGGCACACCTGCATCGCCGCACGGTCACTTCATCAAGCCGGCATCGACCACGTCACGACCTGCATCGGCAGGGCCGCACTGTTGCTTTTTCAAGCTGGTGTCCATCACGCCGACCTACTTCGACTCATCGGCTGACACCGAGGCTTCATCATCTCTTCATCAACCTACTCCGGAGACTTCGGGTCGCTGGCCGACCAGCTCCGTCACGTTAGCTGGACCGAGGGCTTTGCCTCGGCGAGCCAACCTTTGCCAGCATCGCCATGCCGTTGCTTTATCGCCCATCAGGTGATAGGTGTGCGGATCGAGTCCCAATTTTGGAGTCGCCTTTCTTAGGATTGCTACAACAAATAAGCCAGGTGCTATTAATCCTAGTATTTTTTGCTTGTTTGTGTTCATTTTTTCCAATGAATTATTACTCTGGTTTGTCCACCATATGTACGTAGGTCTATCAAATGGTGGCCGCATTAAAGACAGTCGCATGGTGGCCCGGTCAGTTTCCGTACATAGTCTAGCGAACGCCGCATCCGGAACTTGAACCGACCTGTGAATTCAGGCCTTGCCATGCCTTTACCGCATCATGCCGCTGCCCTGCATCGACATTGACTTCGGTGCCAGGCCATATTTCTTTTATTACTCACTTTGCATAAATTACTTGTTATGCAACGATTTTTTTTATTATTATTACTATTATCTCCGGTTTGCACTATTTTTTGTGCACAGGAAAATGATCCAGTCGGACTATATCCTTTGGCGTCACCACGGCTGGACAGGGGGCTCGTCAACACTTCATTACCCCATCCCGGGGACTTCGGCATCACCCTGCCGTCCTGCATTGACCGTGCTATGTCACCACTTCGGAGTGCCGAGCTCTTTGCTCCGCCACCTCGGGACCGGCTTGGGGGATGGAACCTTGTCCCGTATCAAGCTCGGACTACGTCATCAATACCGAACACATTAACCAGCTAAGTCGCTTTCATGCTCAAAGCTTTAATTTCTAACTTGTGTTCGGTTCGACCAAGCATTATACCTTTTTGGAAAAATGTTGCTTGTAAAAAAATTTCTTGTCCAAACTTTGTTTGTGACGCATAAATTCAAATACCCAATTCATTTGGGGGCTTCCTTCATGAAGCTTTTCCTCTTGCATATGATTATACTTGTACGGCTTCGTGCCTTGTTCGTGTATTACGCCACAATATGCACCATATTGACTTAAGCGATTTGCAAGCTGGGTTGCCTCGCTCCTGTGTTTACCCCTACGTTCCCGATTGTTCGGCTAGGGAGTAAAGGGAGCACCTCTGCGACTGTCACGATCGGGTCATCCGAGCCGGACCTCAAACTGGTTGAAGCCGAAAGCTAGCGCTCTTATAGTTTTCAATGATGGCCGACACACAACGGAACTCATGGGTACAAAAAATCTATTGCACAAGTCTCATAATAACAATGAGCACCGAAGAAAGGTATCGGTGGGGGTACTATTTTTTCGAAGATGCTTCTTACACTTTGCAGTAATATAGCATAAGTTCCCTGAGCGCGCTTTGTCTGCTACAGCCTTATGGCCTGATTGCCTGGTTATTGGAAACACCGTCGATATTCTCGAGATGGAGTACATAACACTTTTCGGTCCTTGACCGAAGAGGGAGAAGCCGACGGTCGGTTAAGACGCGTTTAAAGCTCGGTTGAACATAGATATGATATAAGTACTTCGGTACATGCAATCCTTCTTTTACCCAAGTCACTTGGGGGCTCTTAAATTTATTTGAGCCGTTTTATGATAAGTGTTCTTCTTCTTAGTCATTGCAAAGTTTTATTATTATTATTATTATTATTATTATTATTATTATTATTATTATTATTATTATTATTATTATTATTATTATTATTATTATTATTATTATCTATCACTCCTTTTTTCGACACGAGCGTGTGGTCACTAGCCGGGGAGCCTAATTTCTCTCTCAAAGCCGCTAGAGTTTAGTTTGCTAAACTGGCGTAATGAGAACTACTCCGCCCTCGGGATAGGAGGTTGAAGCCGTAGGCTGACCCGCTTGAAGTCTTGAGATAGGATGTATCATGTTAAAGCACGTCAGAGCACTTTTTTTGCTAAGGCCAATTTTCGGATTGGCACTAAACACTTGATCTTGTTCGGACGTCAAGTTTTTACTGACGTTTTTTGGTTTTCCAAGCTTATGGCACTTTTTAAACTATTTATGTGTTTTCAGCACAAGTCTCGCAGTGCAACGCCGGACACCTTTAGAGATTCGGCAAAAACATTCTCGGATATTGCTATATATGCATCGGTTTCGAATTGTGTCTTCGGTCAATAGTTGGGTTGCCCGGCTCCTGCGCTTGCCTCCTACGTTCCGCTTTGTTCGGCTAGGTGAGCAAATGGAGAACCACTGCGATTGTGCTTCCAGCTCACATGGTTAAGCACCTCAGTGGAAAAAGCCGAAAACTGACTGTCACAATAAGCGTAAACTGGTCAGCAATCCGATGATGATGATAAACGACGGGCCATTCATAACAGTGGCCGAAGTGTTTACGGCTTGACCTCGACTGTTGCCGAACACTACCGGGGGCTATTAACTGGCCTCCCAAACCAAATCTTCGATATTTTGCTCTTACATTGGAGCTGAGGTTTCATGATCATGCTTAGCATGACAACCCAAAGAAAGGAACCTATAGCGGGACTATTTTCTTTGGAAGACATTTCTTCTGTTAAACAGTAATATAACATATCTCTCCGCGTACCTTTGTTTATAAAACCGTATGGCCAGATTGCCTTGTTTGTTATAAATCTTTGCCCTCATAAAGGCTTTATAAAGTAGGACAAACACTCCTCCGCTATTGGCCGAGGAGGTGGCAGCCGATGATTGGTCAACAAAGTTTTGTACAATGCGCATCCGAGCATTAGTGACATAAAGTACTTGGATACATAGAGTCATTACACATAATTTGTGATTTTACTATGGATATCGATCCTTAATTCGGCCTCCCGTGCCCGCATTAAGGCTCGGGGGATACTGGGCTGCGGGCTTATTATTTACAAATATTAAAGGGGCACATCGATCCCCTGATCTGGTGTTGCCACCCGACCAGTGTCTCGGGGGCTACTGCATTGCCTGACCAATGCAAAAAAATTTAAGTGTAATACAGTCTCCGAGGAGATTTTGATCCTCAGGTTGGTCGGCGGCACCCAACCCGAGTCTTGAGGACTGAGCACGCCTCTTTTTGTGTCCCGAAGTATTCTGCCGAGCTAGGACTTGACCCTCAGACCGACTTTGCAAATCAACCTGAGTCTCAGCGCTCTTGTGTCATCCTTCATGTGCATCTCGGGTTTTAGACCGATACCCACCTTGACGGCTACTGGCTATGTATCTCGGTAGAGAATAAATTGCACCAATAAAAATATTAACAAAAATCGGCCCACATTCGGGGTGGTGCACCACCTCGGAAGCAGTCCGGAATAAAGCTCGGGCGCTAGTGGCTGGCTCCGTAGAGGGCATTTCCGGCATTAAGCTCGGCTAAACTCCTTCAAACTTCTTTGAACCAAGGTGATTTACGACACCTCGGATACAGTCCGGCGTTAGAACTCGGATACATAGTCCGGCGTTAGAGCTGGGAAGCAGTCCGACATTGGTGCTCGGCTGCAAAAGATACCTCGAATGCAGTCCGGCGTTGGAGCTCGGACGCAAGAGGACGTTGCCGCCCGGGAACAACTTCAAACCCGAGGTGTGGCATAAAAATAACAAGGCATTGATAAAGGCCGAAAACTTAAAGGGGCTCCTCGGATACCCGACGTGTAAACTCGTCGAATGCATTTCGGCGATCCCCAAGATAGAAGATGAGAAGATTTGTTGACCAGTTTTCAAGACCGGCAACCGAAGATGAAGAACAGTTCGGAAGAATTGAGGAGCGTCCCTAACTTCAAGACCTATTCAGGGGGCTACTGATGGTGTCCTGGACTAGGGGGTACTCAGCGCGTCATCTCCCGATCTGTTAGATTGGGCCGAGGACCCCCATGGCCGTATACTCATGGGCCAGTCCGGACGGCTGCCGCATACAAGGAAGATTCCACAAGACTTGGTGATCAAGACAAGGACTCCTCCCCCACTGGCATATTCGGCTAGGACTCATGATATCCTAAGCCTCTGGTGCATTATATAAACCAGGGCCAGGCTAGTCGATAGATATATACAACAATCATACCATAGGCTAGCTTCTAGGGTTTAGCCTCTCTGATCTTGTGGTAGATCAACTCTTGTACTACCCATATCATCAATATTAATCAAGCAGGAGTAGGGTTTTACCTCCATCGAGAGGGACCGAACCTGGGTAAAAACATCGTGTCCCTTGTCTCCTGTTACCATCCACCTAGATGCACAGTTCGGGACCCCCTACCCGAGATCCGCCGGTTTTGACCCCGACAGGTACTACCTCATCTACTTACCAAAACCCACATATTAATCAAATCCTAATCATGCAATTGTTTGAGGATTGATCTAATGCAATAAAACTAGGTAGTAAAGAGGTATGATCAAAGTGTTACTTGCCTTGCTGATGATCCGTGAAACCTAGAGATTCGAAGTAGCAAGCGGCGCACTCCGGGTACTCTATCGCAAACAAACAAGCATACAATAAGCACTCATCTAATGCACAGATAAAACTCAAATAAGAGATCTAACCAGAAATTTCAACTTAAGAACTCAGGTTTGCAAAAAGAATCAAATCAAACGAAGCAACGAAAGTCAAACGACGAAGGAAACAAGCTTCGATTACTAATCTGGACCTAAGTCAAATTTTACTGTAGGAAAAACTTGTTTGAGTTTGTTAAACAGAAAGAGGGTTTCGATACGAAACTCTAGGCGCTTGAATCGCCTGATTCCGATAAACAAGCGAAAAGTTATACTAGAACAAAAATCGGATGAGAAATCGCGATCTGAAATAATCGCGGAAAATCCGAGAAAAAGAAAAACGAACGAACAGGCTAACGAACGAACGTTCACTGTCTGCGGCTAAACAACGAAAACCGTTCGTTAAAATGAACGTACGGACGAACGTCCGCTCAATAAACTAAACCGGGAAAAAATACCGATCTATTTAAAAAAAATAAACCGGGGTTCTAAAATAAAAACCGCCGGTTTTCTCTCGAAAACCGCGGCGACGGCGGCGGCTACCTCCGTCAGGTTCGGCAAGCGAGGCGGCGGGCTCCGGCGGTGGCGGGGTCTCCAGCAAGGGCGGCGGGTGGCGGCGTCGAGCAGCGGCGCGGTGAGGAGCGGCGGCGGCCTTCGGCGTCGGCGGCGGGG